>NC_134483.1:400561586-400721586 GCF_040206685.1 Ascaphus truei
ATAAATTAACTTGATACCCGGAAAATAATCAATCCTAGAGTAGGTCTGATGTGGTGCTAAGAAAAAGGTGTAATCTCGTTGACCCTGGTGCTGTACTCTCCATTTATCCATTAAGGAGAACTATTTCATCACCTCCTTACAGTTTTTGGTGGTCTTCTGAACTTGAACTGTGTGGGGAGTATCCGGGGTAGTGGATTTATCCTGTTCAGGGGAGCATACCATATTCCTGTCTCCTGCTATTATCAGTGAGGTTAGGGATTGTTGTTCTAGGGATTCCAGGGCTTCTACTAGAAAGGCAACTTGATTTTCATTGGGGGCATATATATTTACAAGTGTGACTGGGACTCCCGGGAGGGATCCCTGAACTATTAAGAATCTACCCCCTGGGTCCGCCACTACTTTGGTGGAGGCGAATGGGACATTATTTTTAATCAGAATTGCAACCCATCTTTTTTTACTGGAGATTGGGGAAACATATTTTTAAATGTATTCGATGGAGGAGTATTAAAATGAGTTTCTTGAATAAACAGTATATCTCTTTTGTTTTTTGTTTTTTTAATTCTTGGAATGTGAGCCTCCTCTTTCTAACCGAGGTTAGCCCTTTGACATTAAGAGATATTACTTTTACAGAGGTTATGTTGATAATGGGTGCAGGCAATTGTGCTCTTGTGAGTTTGCAGACTGTGAGTTTGCAGGCTGTGGACCGTTGGAATTTTGATTACCTCTGAGGGGAGGGAGGTGTTCTATTAGGGGGGCACCAGCCTCCCCTCAAGAGGGGTAGGTGGGTTCCTCTTCTCTTTGGTTGGATCCCCTGCCACCCATTCCTCTGCCTCTCGCCGTCCCAGCTGCGTTCGCACTCAGCCTAGTCAGGCAGAGCTGTGCATGCAGTCTCTCTCCTTCACTCGACCGGCCCCACGGGCGATCATGGCGGTCTCCTCTACCAAAAGCTCCGGTGGGCGTCCCATGCGGGTGCCGGTCCCCTGCGATCACCTCCTGGGCGCTCCTCCTCTGTCTCGACCAGCGTCCACCCTTCTGTGCTGCTGCGTCACTTACCCCTGGATGGCAGATCTCCCCGCCACTCCAGCTGCTTGTTCTGCCCACATACCCGCCGCTCCGGATACCCCCACCACTGCACATCGGTGCCACAACCACAGCTCTGGACAACATCTAGGTGCGTGCTGGTAAACAATTTTTTCCCACTCTCCAGACAGCCCTCACTCCGCTGCCATCTTGATTCAAGGATTCGAGCCAATGGGGAATGGGTCTCCGGGGGCTAGGAGACTCTAGTAGCCTGACTACACCGCCACTGTAGCACCAGGGGAGCAGGGAGAATCCACATAGGTGTGATTAGGGTTTTTTATTTGTTTTTATTGTTTCTAGTCTATGTTTTACATCAGCTGTGCGGGTTCGGCATCCCACTCCAGGAACGTGGTTGCTCCCCTACCTCAAACTATTCTTGCTGGGTCCACATAAGGTTCTCGGAACCGTTGTCTCTCTCTCCAATACTCTTATAGGGACTTGTTGTAGCTTTTTTTCTCACTTTAGGGGTATAAATGCTCCCTTTGCCTGCGCAGCTGATCTTACAAGCGTCCGCTCAGCTCAACTTCTTGGCCACGTCCTTCGATCAATTATTTTTAAGGAAAATGCCAGGACATTGTTGCGCTAAGCACCTTTCGGGATAATGTTTCACGGATAGGATACATTCAATTGACATTAACGGAACGTTAAAAAAATGACGGCTTTCTGAGGATCTACTCCTATGTAACTATGATATAGTTAGTTGTATTAGATCTATTCTATGCCATCATTTATATAAGCAATTTAATGTATTTAAAACAAAACCTACTAGGTCTATTTTACTGTACACATAAATATTTTTTTTGTTTAAATATTGTCTTAATAAACCTGCTTCCCAATTGACTTAAACCATTATATACATAGAACTTTGTTGGCCTTTTAGCCTAATGTGCCAATTGAGACAAAATTAGCACGTTTTAAAATGTAAAGATTCCCAGATATCAATATAAATGCACAAACTTTATTATACCATTTAACTTTGTCATTTGGCCCAACTCCAAAACAAAAAAGTTTTCAAAGACAAGGTTTATTTTCTGATACTTAAAGGGAAAATTAAGATTCTTGTAAAGCAAGCACCAAGCACTTTGATAACAGCATCATGTGAAGATTTAGGTCCGTTCACGCTGCCAAGTTCCTGAATGTTACCAAAAAGTGTCATTCGCAATGCTTTTCTAGCTTAACCTTCCTTACCCTTCCGAAGTCCAGCAACATAACACATCATTTTTTCAGAGCCCTCTTATCATCATTTGACTTTGCGTGCATATTTATGTACTAGGAATAAGCAAATACTTTAGAAAAAGCTTTCAAGTAAATTCACCAAATTCTCAAATAAGACAGATCATGATTAAATCCTCATTTCTTAATGTATGCGATAGCTGTAAATTTCCTGTTCTGCAGAGTACTTTTTTTCTAGCTATTTTTTAAATGTGATACAGAAGTGGAACGTTCTCTAAAAATCCTTTTTTTTTTTAAATGTCTGTTTAACTACGTTATGTGATGCAAATGTAAGCCATTATTTTCTATGCAGTAAATGGCAACCATCTTCTTTCATCTTCGAAAATCTAAACAATTTTCAATTTAAGAGTGCCTGGGAAGCATTTTTAGGAGAAAGAGAAATGCTACAGTAAATGTGGTTAGATGAAACATAATACCTACAAGAGGTAGTGGACTGGTGGGAAAAAAGTGAAGGAATGAAAAAATAGGACAGGCACAATAGAATCTTAAAGAGTTCTAGACATGGAATGAAGATTAAGTAGGATATCCTGCACATTTTAGTGTTTTATTATATTGTCCAGTAAGCGTACGAAAAAGCAAACGTCTGTTGCACTATGAACTGTGTCTGCCGTGATTCAGCGGTGTGAGTCCATGCTTCTGAATGGGACCCCCCAACAGTGTTAATTCTTCCACGGCCACGCGCTTCACTGTAGCGTCGCTGCCAACGGGCGCTGTAACGCAAACGGTAAGGTTTGCTACAGTACATCTGTATGTAGAGGGAAATAGAAATATTATATTGTATCAGTCCCATGTGGAAGCAATTCTGCTGAGATTTAACCATGCAAATACAATATTTTATACTCAAACATTAGTACAATTTCTACAGATTATTTATGTGCACTGGATTGTTCATAGCCACAAAATCTTGCAGAGTGTCAAAACAAGTTATTCATGTGTGTTAACACATAAACCTCACTGGGGTCAAAAGGGTTTGTAGTTCTGCTCAACATCGTTACAGCACGATCCGCTACAACACAGATCCGCTTATAACGCTGTCTAAGCGTGGCTCCCGTTTTTAAAAAGCTAAGCGGCATTTAAAAAAAAATACAAATATTCAATGCTTTATTGCTTACTGACACACACGGAGAGACACACACAGACACACAGACACATACACAGACACACACACAAAGGTAAAGGTTGTTTAATCATTTAAGACGTGAACCTAAACGCCTAGCTCTGGGTGTGTCTCTTTCCTCCCTCTGTGTAGTGAGCAACAGTATACCTGTGTCCCACAAGGGGGCAACAGGAGGAGCATCAAGTAGGAGGAAACTTGGATTGGCCTTGAAGTGACCATCTTAGGCGAAGCAAGGAAAGTGATGTGCCTGCTCTGTAAGATCCTGAACATTGCAATAAATACCATGGAACATATATCAGTGAGATTCACTGTCTTGGGCTAAAGAAAGGTGTCACTCTGGACCATCCTATCATCTAGAGGATCCACGCTGACTGGAGGCGCTGCAACCATGAATAAGGTACCATGTAAACCCTGTCCTGTTCTCCCCACACCAACGAGGAGCACTCAGCCTTCATGTTACCTCACAGGTATGCACCACACCGCAGTAAATATGGAGTAGCAGACCAAATATCACTTAGGGTGGGTAAAGGGGCTACATAGGAATATTATAGTATTCTTGTAGAAGCAGGATTTGCAACTGAGAACTTCAATGGTTAAGGTGTAACCATCACCCAGTGTTCTGAATGCTGAGATATATCATATCAGAAAATGAACCTCTGCAGAACTGCACCTACCTTAGGAGAGGGCATCTGGACTGACTTTTCCATCCAGGGTGCTGGTGAGAAGTTTCTCTCCCAGAATGCTTTTTAGTTACTGAGCCATGACATCCTGCTGCTCCACAAGGCAGTGATTCTCCAGGGACAGGATAACTGGGTACTCTGAAACCTGAGCAAATGGCAGCCCAAGGACAAGGCCCTAACAACTAAGGGAGATCACCTGTCATGTCCCATTGCACCTGTGCTCCAGCAATGGGAATCTTCTGTCAGCTAAGTTTCTATTCACCCACAGCCCAGTTATTGTATCTAACCTCCAAGGAGCCAATGTCATATTTATTGGGATAAACATATTGTCTCTCCACTGGCTGAACCTCAATATCACTTCTTAATTATTAACTCCATCAGTGCCAGAAGGGTTGAAGAAACCTGACTACCTTCATGTGTTACCCCAACCCCCCCTTTTTATTCTTTACACAGGGCAAGTTACATTATACACTTCTAAACTGCTCATTACCCATTCTTCTACCCAGACATACTGTAATTTAAAAAAAATGTAGGCAAGTACTTTTGTAAAGACAGACCACATTTAATGGGGCATATCATGTACACACACGCACACACACAAATACCACACACACACACACACACTCTCTATTTTTTTATTACTGGTCCGCCAGACCCAGCAGCTGTCACATGTTGGCCACAACCCACAATGCAAGTCCCTACACCTTTCGGTGCTTTCGGCCCTGTGTGGGTCACGTCTGCCTGCGAAGTGATTACAGGGAAGTGGCCGCCTCTAGGACCCTGTGGCCTACTCAGCTCCAACCTGTCTTTATGATCCATCGAAATACGGCACTTCCTCTCTCTCTCTCTCTCCCACCGGAGCCCCGGCCTCATTGTCCTAACTTCCCCTCCCTCCCCCCGGGTAACCCAGGCTGGACCGCTATGTGAGACATAGCCACGATGCGCAGGACAGCCCAGCTCAGATGAGGTCTCAGGCCACAGGCTACAGCAGTTAGACCAGGGGGTTGTGGGGGCGGTGGTCTGGGACAGCTGGGAGAGTTATCCCAGCTCTCCCACTCTGGCGGACATAGAACCCCTGATCGCAGCGGCCATTTAAAATTTGTTTTTTGCGATCTCCGTTAAAATGGGATCACATTATGTGGACCCCAAGCACCGTGTTATAATGGGGTTCAGCTATATCAATGCAAACATGTGGCAGCTTTGAGCAATGCTATACAGTACTCTATATATGATATATCAAAGGAAGAAATCGAATTGAAAGCAATTGGGCAGCCCATACTCAAACATTGAGCTGCTGCTTAAGGGAGGTTGGGCTACATCTAAAAATGAAGGTCCCATTTTAATATTGTTTGATCTACTCCGTAACGCTTGATAAAAGACCCAGTACAATATAGCATGTCTGAATTATTTATAAGAGGAATTTCCAATATTACTCTCTAAATGTATCAGCGGCTTGCTGCACATGAACTATTTTTGTACTAATAATCCTGAAATTTATTCATGAACTTTTATTGATTTATTTATTTTCAGACTTATGAATTACTCATGAAGATAATCTTTGAGTAATGTGATTTCTCTAAAGCACTTTATCACTAGCATTGGTGCATTTCATTACAATGTTCATGATTAAAAAAAATTAATCATTCCAAAACATTTGAATCATTGAACCATTTAATTTGTATTATAATGTAAATAATTTTACATAATTTATATTTTTAGAATGAAATAATTTTTTATTACGTAAATAGGCTTTCTTCACTTACTCTGCATTGAAATGATCATAACTTTTAAAGTAATTACAAAAAGTGAAAGCAGTCCTTACGTATAATATTCAGATACTACACAGCATACTTCACTGCTCTAAATTGTTAAATATATTTACAGTCTGTTATATATAAGAGAGAAGGCCAAGGAAGTTTAATAATCTTCAGTTGGGATGCAAAATCATTGGCTATGCAGCATATAATATAACCAGCTACTTGGTTGATTTCTGAGAGAAGTGCAGGTCCATACCAATATAACTTTTTAAAATGAAAATAGCTATGTGTTTCCACAGTTGAACAGTGTATACTGAACTTAATTAATCTTTTCATCTGAAATGCAAGTATTGTGAGGAGAAACTCCTTAAGACACCTAGCTTTTAATCCTTTACCTACAGCAATTGTATTTTCAAATATACTTGTTTTCAAAGTCCTAAATACTAGAGATGGGCGAAACAGTCCAAATCCGTTTCCCGGAATATCGCAGGTCTTTTAGACCAAATCCATGCAGATCAATCCAAATCCACCATTGGATACAATGCAGTTGGATTTTTAAGAACCCGATCCCTGGATTCCACAATCGTTAAAACTCCACACACGGATTAACCCATGGGGAGAGAGAGAGAGGGAGGGAGACGGAGAGAGATCTAGATCCTCCCAGTCTCCCCCCATCAGATCTATCCATATCCGGATTTTGAACAATCTGGCCATTGATTTTGGATTGCTCTCTATAATAAAATAAAAATCTGAAACTGCGAATTTGCCTTTTTGAGAATGATCCACAGAAATGCGTGTATCAAGGGAACTGGCCGATCCATGGCGAATCCGCAAATAAAAATCGCACATCTCTACTAAAAACCTATCGTACCTCTTGCCTTTGCCTTTTACTACTCACAATTTTAGCAAATATTTGATTGGCCTTATACACTGGCGACACACTTTATTCGAGCTTGGCTAGTCCCACGAATTCGGGTATACCCGGGTGTATTGAGGTTTGTGACTGTTTTCTGCCCGAGTGCATTGAGGTATTTTCCAAGCAGGGATTGAAGCATTTTATTCCTGCTGGCTGCAATACTGCACAGTATATATATATATACTGCATTACAATTCATGAATTTATGCCATCTGGTAGACACGCGAAGCATTGCAGCCAATTATATCCTAATCATTATCATTTAACAGATCAGCCGCCCATCAGCCAGGCATGAACCCAGGCTGGGAAGGCAAAGGCAACGGGGCTTGTCAGAGGTGAGGAGTGGCGCATTCCAGGTATCTGCCAGGTACATACCGGGTATTTGCTCGAATAAAGTGTGTCGGTGCAGTAGATAAGTATAATATATAGGAATATTTGGAGGTAAGAGGAAGTAAATTACCAACCTAAGAGTACTTATTTTGTGAGTATTCCCTCTTTAACAGTGATGCAAAATGTGGGCTTCAATGCAGCTCTAATACAAACGCTATCCTTTTAGAAGAGGGTTCTCACAGAGATGTCATTGCACATTCAAAGAGATGAAGCCCAGAAAAACACATGCAAGATTTATTAATGAAACTGACTACTAACCCACAGTATTGTAACTGCCGACTTCATTAATGTTTCCACTCCACTCTTGTTAGTCCAGATCAGAATGCTCTTCATACTTGACTAATCCATAAAAGCATGTAAGAAAATAAACTGAGTAGCATACTAATGTGGTTTGGCCACATGCCTTCAAGTTCACACAGTCTAGAATTCATATATTTTCTTACTAGCTTCCTTGAAAAGCTAATTTAAAATCATTACTAAAGTATTCTTATACTTGAAACAATACTTATTTCCTAAACATCTATGTATGAATATAATTGTATATAATCATGGCCATTTATGTTTGCATGAACATTGAAGGGGGAGGAGAGGAGGTTAATTAGTATCCCAGCTGAAAACTGTATCTAAAACAACACATGATTTATTACTAAGAAATTTTTGTTTGACATATATATTGCCCCTATTTTTCATCTGGGACATATTAATTTGAAATCCCAGAATAATTTAACTAAATTAACTCTATACCAACCCTTTCTGTCCACCTCTATTATATTTAAAGGAAAAAAAAAGAAATATGATCATATTGTAAATTAAACATTTGTAAACATAAACTCACATATCTTATCTTCAAATTGCAAAGCCAGTAAACCATCCTCACACTGATGAGACCTAAAGGGTCGAAACAGCTGTCTGTGGATAAATTTACCGGCTATGCAATTCTTTAACCCAGGCTGTGCTGAAAAGCTGTGTAATATGACAAGCATAATCTTATATGGCTCCATGTTAAAATGGACAAGAAGCAAAAAGGTAATAAACTGTTTGCTCATTTACATGTCATTACCCAGAATCCCTGTCTGCAGTGTAAGGACTGTATGCTAAGCGATAATGGGAAAAAGCTGGGTTGCAGACCTGTCTGAGTCATGTGAATGTTCTCACAATTGATAGTTTTATTTTCTGTATACAGTACATCAATAGGATGAAGTCAGCCAATTTTAAGGCTGTATCACATTATCAGGTCATGGACATGAACAATGAAAAAAATCATATGACCTTTTTTTCTTCTAAATATTGGGTTCAAATATTTCCCAGAATGGCACGAGTTTGCCCTAAAGAAAAATTTGAGCTCTATGTTTTTTCAAAGTCACCACTTGCAAAACTAACAAAAAGTAGTGCAAAAATAAGAATCAGATATGTCAGTGAATATAAATCTATATGGTTTCTTTTACACTGGTTTCTGTGCAAATTTGGAAGCCAGAACACTTGCATTAGTAGAATCAATCTTACAAGTACAGATGTAGTAGGCTTTATTGCTCTAGCTGATAATGATAACACAATGCCCAAGAGTCATTAAACTGTTACATTGGAGTTCATATCGTAGCAGTCAAAATAACATATACATGTGTTATTAGCGTATAAATAAAGCTGAAGTCATGAAAATTGAAAAAATACAAAAAAAACCAACATGCTAACATGAAATACATATAATTAGAAAAATGGATAAAACTTGCAGTATACATAACACTTCTGGAAAGGCGGTAATGTAGCGAGACTTCAAAATGAGCACATTATTATCATGAAAGGAAGGGTATATACAACTTTGTAAAAGTAAAAATGATTGCAGTGCTTTTTGCAGGGAATGAGAAAACACTTAGGAAATAAGGAGTTGGAGGTTGGTTGAGAGTTTTTTGCGAGTTGTAAGTTCTGAGTGGTTGTCTTGTGCAATTTATTGTGAGTTATAGTGTTTGTGTAGTATTATTTGTGTAATTGAAAATGTGCTATGAACTTGTCTTTGTTGAGTGAAATTGTTGTGTATTAAGTGTGGAAAATTGTTAGTGTGTTGTTGTCAGAGATAGAGGAGGAGAGGATAAGTGCTGTTAGTGTAGTGACTAGCATTTCCACTGAAGCCCACCATGTCGGTGGCCTTGCGAGCCCCTCTCTTTTTTACTTTCTCACTCTCACCTCCACTATTTCTCTCTCAATTTTTACACTTCTCCTCTCATCCTCTACCTCCCCCATGCATTTGTTTTTCCCACTCACTGTTCCCTCTCCCTCCTTCCTCTGTCTCTCACACACCTTATTTTCCTAGGGGACACTCTTGCCCTACGTCTCTCAGCCCCCTTTTACTCTTCCTTTTCTAACTCACTGTCTCCCTTTCACTGTCGCACCTTTTCTAACTCACTGTCTCCCTTTCCCCCTCTTTCACTCTCCCCCTCTCTTTCTCTCTCTCTCCTCTACTCTATTCCTCTCTCACCCCACCTCTTTCAACCCCCTGCCACTCTCACTCAGTCCACTCAATTCCCACTACTCTCTCACTCAACCCCCCTGCCTTAACCCTCAATACCCCTCTGTCACGGTACACCAGGTCTTTTAACACCATTTATATTTAAGGGATCAGTCACAAGGCAAAAAAAAGTAATGAAATAAAATGAGGTTTATTTGGACAAGACCTCGGAAATACACAGCAATGCCAAATACAGAGAATATACACACTTACTTTGGGTATGGGGTCAAAACTAGGTTTTCCTAGATGCAAGGTGCCTGCTTCAGCATTACCCTGTCTGCTCCGGTTGGTTCCAGCCTGCAGGCCGGGCCTCTCCATGCTTCCCTGTGTGATAGCTCTTTCACAGAAGTACATTTGAGAAGCCTGCCAGCAGCTGCTTGTCTTCTTCAAATCTCCAACAGAAAAGAGAGTTATCTGCTACACTGCTCTCTCTTATAAAGAGGGCTTGCTCCATATCTAATACACTGAGGGGGCTGGCAGCCAATTATAGAACGGATTGTGGTTGTGCATCCAAGGATAGGAGGGAAGAATTCAAAACTTGCCAATGGAAATCGTGCATGAGTTTGAAACCCCAGCCACCGTTTTCCTGTCTTGCCCCATACCCCCTGCTGTCATACCCCCTGCTGTCAAGGCACCTATACATCTAGGAGAAACAAAGGCTTTCCTGAAGATAGCTAGTCCACAACCCTCCCCCCAAATCATGTGCTACAAACCTGCATGGCTTTGCACAGGGAATCCCTTGGGCTGGCTGCATTTAAATGCTAAACGACCCCTTGCTGCCTTTTGTCACCAAACTGTTTTTTCCCTCGCAGGACAAACACAAAATGCATTGTTGTTTTAAAACACAGCAAAACTAACATTTTATCCCTAGAGCTGACACTCTAAAACTGGGATCTGCGAGCTGGGATTCTAAAACCTGCATTAGAATACAAGCCTTCTAATACCTTGCTGGCAGGCAATATGAGTTAATCCTGTATGCCCCCAAATATACCCCTTTTTCCTCATGTTCCAGAAGTCTCTGCCCTGCAGCTATTTCTCATAAGAGGCCACCAATACAAGGCCACTTATAAGTCTGCACAGGCAGTTATGGGAGCATGAGTCAAAGGGAATACAACATAGAATGCATTAACTGGCCCACTGAGGTTACATAGTTAACCCCACACACACTGTTTATAGCTTATACCCATATGGGGGACAGAATAAGGGAAACAGAATTACAGGGCACCACAGTAAGGTACAACATTTGACCCAAGAGCTGACACTCTCAGCCCTTGCCATACGGTTTCAGGGGTAGCCAGCTGGGCTCCACCTTTATTAATGAAGAGAGACTACCCCCTACGTCACACCCCCATCCCTACACTCATCCCCCACCCCACGCAATTATCCCCCCCTTTAAAACTGTACCTTGTCGGTGGTTTGAAGCAGGCCTCTGGTCCTGCATGGTATTGAGATGGGGCCCCACAGCTAGATGAGGAAGTTAATTCCGACATCAAGGAGGGCCCAACTTCTTGCGATGACCTGCAGGGGGATTTGAATGTTGAGGAGGGTGATAGAAAAATTAGTTTTAAATTCTGGTCTGTGCATAGATTAGCATGGGGCCCCTATGCTCGTGGGGCCCCTGGGAAACTGCCCAGCGTGCTCATGTGTTAAGATGGCACTGGCGGGCTCACAGACATTTATGTCTCTTGCAATTTAAATGTCATCTTTCCATGAAAGAATATAATCAGATGAAGAAATGGTCATCCTGACTTTGGCGCCTATCCCTTCTAAGGACATAAAATCCGCATTTGGGCAAGGGAAACAAGAAGGACAGAAGATTGAAGAAGGAGAAAGAAGATTAAATAAAGAAAGGAGAGTTTTGTACCTGATGCTGATCTTCAAGGAGGATGGAGTCAGATTTCAGTGGATGATGTTGCAGGTCGAGAGCTTCCTGATATGCTGGGATTCGGAGGATGAAGACTTCTAAAGGTAAGATAAATATTGAATGTATGTAAATGTCTTTTTTCAGGTTTTTTTATTGTATTTATTTCTTTTTATGTTTTTCATTGCCCATTGACTGCTAATGTATTAATCTGAGCCCTTTTAGGGTACAGATAAATACAGTGACAGGCAATGCATTTTTTGGCAAATGCTTGTTTACAATTGATTGTTATTTTTTTGATTTCTGTTTATTGTTTTCACTAAATTGTTTGGTATGTGGATGGCTTGTTTTTATTACATTTTAGCTTTTGTTAGCAGTATTATTTCTGGAATTGTTTTGTTGGTTAGGTGTGTATTTGTAAGGATCTGTGATTCCCACTGCCCTCAGCGTTCCCTCTCCATATCTCGGCCCAAGATCTGCTGCTCCACCTCCCCCCTCCTCCTGCGACGAGTCACCTGGGCCATTATCAGTCGGCGAACTACATGCGCGTACGCATCACGCACAGATGTTTATACCAAGCCCTCCGGTCCCGCCTCCGATTTGCGCCCACGCGGGGGCGTCATCAGCACGTCACGTATGCGCAGGACGTGTGCAGTACGTGCGCAGGTAGCGCGTCACCAGCCACCATCTGTAAGCCCTCCCACACCTGTCTTCTGTAGCATTCGCAGCAAGCGTTCCTGATGCACCTCCTCTTGCCTTGTTCTCATTGAGCATAAACTTCCTGCTAGCGAAGTGTTCACTGCTCTCTTGCCTCCACAGTCTAGTTGTGTCTCCAGATCCTTGTTCCTGACCATAGCTTTTCCTCCGGACTCCACTTTTCTGTTCTCCTCACCTCAACTACGTACGACCATCCACACTTCTCCATCCTGACCCCGGCTAGCTCCTCGACAATCCGCACCTCTCCAAAACTGACCTCGGCAAAGTTCCACGACATCCGCCTCTCTCCAATCTAGACCATGGCTAAGCACCTCCTACGAACCGCTACTCTCCAACACCGACATAGGCAAGTATTACTGACCATCCAGACCTCTCCTAATCCGACCCGGCTACCTCGACCAATCTACACTCCAGACGCGCCCACGCGGCTGTGGGTTGGTGTTATATCAAATCCCCACCTCAGCCTCGCAGTCACGCCTTGTTTGTGGTGAGCACTCCATTACAGTATTTAATTATATTCTAGTATTTTGGTATAACATAATTTTTATTTGTTTGCGGTTCTGGTGTAGAATAATGTTATTGATGTTGAGGCTTTGTAGTTCTTTTATTGTTGTGATATATAGGTGCTTGTGTATTTCTTTAATTGTTGTGTATTTTCAGCTACATGATTTTTTTGTATTGGTTGGCCATTGACTGATATAGTGGGTTATCATGCCCAAATTATATGGGTATGATCTACCACTGTGTGGTTATGCCTCCCGGGTGGGTAGCAGGTGTGGCTGAGTTAATCCCTTAATTACTATAGCGGTTATTAACTGCTAAGTTGATTAAGGGGTTAGGGGCCATTAGATTGTATTTTTTCTTGTACTCTTGCTGCCAACGAAAGACATGGACCTGGACAGGTCCATCAACAGTGGGGGAGAAAGGGCATTGGCGTCCTGGTCCCCGTGGGTCAGGGGGGCCCGGCTGTCCGGGCGCCAGTTAATTAAAAAATAACATTTTAAAAAAGTTTAAAATAATGGCGTCGATTCCCCGCAGTCCTGGCGCGCATGCGCAGGGCAAGCAGGGCCCGCTCCCCCCATGCTCCCCCCCTCACACGCTCCCCCTCCCCACATGCTCCCAACGTGGGACAGAGGGGGAAGGACCAGCTCCTCCTGCGGCCCGCATCTCCCCCACCCGCTCCCAACGTGGGACGGAGGGGGAAGGACAGCTCCTCCTGCGGCCTGCTTCCCCCCGTGACCAGCTTCCCGCGCTCCCCCAAGCCCACCTCCTGTGCCCCCCCCCCAAGCCCACCTCCCGTGCCCCCCCCCCCCGAGCCCACCTCCCGCGCCCCCAAGCCCACCTCCTGTCCCGGGCAGCTGCCGTGGGTATATCGGGGGCAGGAGAGGAAAGTGTCTGGCAGCAAGCTGCACCCACCCGGTCAAGGTAAGTCACCCCACCCACTGTCAACCACTGTCACTGTCACCCACTGTTACTGTCACCCACCTAATCACTGTCACCCACCCAGTCACTGTCACCCACCCAGTCACTGTCACCCACCCAGTCACTGTCTCACTGTCACCCAGTCGCTGTCACCCAGTCACTCTCTCCCACCCAGACACTGTCTCCCACACACCCACTGTCACCCAGTCACTGTCTACCACCCACCCACTGTCACCCAGTCACTGTCTACCACCCACCCACTGTCACCCAGTCACTGTCTACCACCCACCCAGTCACTGTCTCCCATCCAGTCACTGTCTCCCACCCAGTCACTGTCATCCACCCAGTCACTGTCACCAAGTCACTCTCTCCCACCCAGTCACTGTCACCCAGTTACTGTCTCCCACCCACCCAGTCACTGTCACCCAGTCACTGTCTCCACCCAGTCACTGTCACCCAGTCACTGTCTCCCACCCACCCAGTCACTGTCACCAATTCACTATCTCCCACCCAGTCACTGTCACCCAGTCGCTGTCACCCAGTCACTCTCTCCCACCCAGACACTGTCTCCCACCCACCCACTGTCACCCAGTCACTGTCTACCACCCACCCAGTCACTGTCTCCCATCCAGTCACTGTCTCCCACCCAGTCACTGTCACCCACCCAGTCACTGTCACCAAGTCACTCTCACCCACCCAGTCACTGTCACCCAGTTACTGTCTCCCACCCACCCAGTCACTGTATCCCACCCACCCAGTCACTGTCTCCCACCCAGTCACTGTCTCCTACCCACCCAGTCACTGTCACCCACCCACCTGAGGCACTGTCTCCCACCCACCCAGTCACTGTCTCCCACCCTAGTCACCGTCTCCCAAACCCACCCAGTCACTGTCTCCCAAGTCACTGTCAAGTCACTATCAAAGTCACTGTCTCCCACCCACCCAGTCACTGTCTAAGGTCACTGTCTCTCACCCACCAACCGTCTCCCACCCTCCCAGTCACTGTCTCCCACCCCTGTCAAAATCACTGTCTCCCACCCACCCACTGTCATTCACCCACCCACTGTCATTCACCCACCCAACCCACTGTCATTCACCCCCCACCCACTGTCATTCACCCACCCACCCACTGTCATTCACCCACCCACCCACTGACATTCACCCACTGTCATTCACCAACCCACTGTCATTCACCCACCATCATTCACCCACCCACCGTCATTCACCCACCCACTGTCATTCACCCAACTGTCATTCACCCACTGTCATTCACCCATGCACTGTCATTCACCCACACTGTCATTCACCCACCCACCGTCATTCAACTACCCACCCACCCACTGTCATTCACCTCTAAAGAACAAGCCTCCTGTGTACCTTATGTACATAGGGTACATATGTACCTGCCTTGAGAAAGCGTGGCATACGTGAAACGTGCGCGTCGGCATCATGGGTGCACACGCATGACTCACATGCCTAATCGCGAGTTAGCTGGCATCAGTGTTCGCCAGTAAATGCTGCGTGTTGTTACATTGTTGCTACTAATACTTGATCGGATGATCTAGGGAGCACAGTTAACCAGGCACTATTACTCTATTGTATACATAGTAGGAGTAGGCTGTACACTGTGCACCCTAACTATGTTTTATCATTAGTTTACCTCTATTATAGCACTGATCCTTTATTGATCAGCTCTGACAACAGAGCTGGTGTCGGGTCAGTGCTTTATCCATCTAGATACTCTAACCTATTGTGGTCTACACCTACCTGGAGTGCTGTCTAGCATTTATCTATCAGGAGGCTTGTTCTTTAGAGGTACACGAGTAGACTCCACACTGAGTCAGCTTGTTTTCCTACAAAGAGTATAAAGTGATTGTGTGTAGTATTGTACATTGCTACTATCTAGCTAGTATGGGATCAACATCATAGATTCCTGGTTACCTGGTTCCATCTATACGCAGGGTTCATATACCCTGAAGAACTGAGCTCTATCATTAGACCCTGAAATTTGGTTACTTACACCTAATAGCACCGTGACTCTTCATCTCCATCATGCCATGTATGTTGTTTACCTTACACCACTCTGGCTAGGACCTATTTGTATTAAGCCACACAATATACAAATATATCATATTGGCAGACGTGGCTAGGGTCTGCAGTGAAGTTTTGTCCGTTGCTCTATTAGAGTTCTAGGGTCTGTATACCTTTACACATCACTGCAATAGAGATACTAGCTGTATCCTGGTTTCATATTGAACAGTGGCCATTCATATCCACCTGTTCATTACTGCTTGACACGAATAGGCGTTCATGTGCAGTTTATTTATTTTGATCCAGAACACTTTATTGAGTGTTCATACTTCATACATATTGAGTGATCAGAGCATTTAATAATTGTTTTTATCCTCATTATTTTAAGTATGGATGATAAAGCTTCATATTTTTAACTATCTCACCTACAGTATCACTCACTAGGTGATAGAACTGCCCCCAGTCCTATCTCCGATGCATCTGTCTGTATAACAAAAGGCCTATTACCATCTGGGCTTCTAAGGACAGGCCCAGGCCCCTCTGATAGATACTTTTTTACATCCTCGAAGGCTCTCTGGCATTCTCTAGACCATACCACTTGTTTAGGGGTACATTTTTTTGTGAGGTCTGTTAGCGGTGTAGTTATTTCTGAATTATCAGGGATGAACCGCCGATAGTACCCTGCTAAGCCCAACAGAGAGTGCACCTGCGTTTTTGTTCGGGGGTTGGAACTTTCAGGGCTGCTACATTTCTGGTCAGTGGCCTTACTTTTCCACCTCCAACTGCATAATCCAAGTATTTTGTTTTGTTCTTACCTGAGGCACATTTCTTAGGGTTGGCGGTGAACCCTGCTCCCTTAGAGACCTGAGTACCACTTTTAGCCTGTTTATATGGGCCCGCCAGTGTTTACTGTATATGATAATATTGTCCATGTAGGCTGCAGCATGATTTTTTTGAGGTCTCTGCACCCTATCCCTAAGTCTCTGGATAGTGGCTGGGGCTCCATGCAGACCAAATGGCATCCTCAGTGACCTTGATAAAGCAGTTAGGGCCTTATTCAGAGAACATTCATAAAAAAATTCGCCAGGGAATTTAAAATGACTGTTTTTTGGGCGTTGCTATCACGGTATTCAGAAAGGCTCGAATACCAGTGATAGCAAAATGCCCAAAACGGGCGAGTTGCTGCCAGCGAGAGCATCGAGCCTCTGAAAAGGCAAAAACCAGCGATTCATTTCTGCTGCAGAGAGAGCGGCTCTGAGAGAGCCGCCCCTCACAGCTGAAATGTCGCCCGAAAATTATTTATTTAAATATCCATTTCTTTAATAGTGTAGAGGGGACCCCCTGCTTCCCGAGATACAGGCCTCTTTGTGGGGTGCCGGTATCACCT
The DNA here is from genome assembly GCF_040206685.1 of Ascaphus truei. NCBI lineage: Eukaryota > Metazoa > Chordata > Amphibia > Anura > Ascaphidae > Ascaphus > Ascaphus truei. Next base: position 400,578,678 of record NC_134483.1, read on the forward strand.
ATGCAAGGAAATGTTCCGGTCACGTGACGCGGGACATTTCAATGCAGAGGGATACCGGCACCCCATAAAGGGGCCTGTATCTCGAGAAGCAGGGGTTCCCCGGACATAAAACCAACGTGGTTCAGCTCCGGAGACCCCCTGCACCTCTACACTATTAAAGAAATGGATATTTAAATAAATATTTAAAAACAGATCAATACACGCCCCCCACCTCCGCCCAAACCCATACAGTACAGTAATGGGCAAAATAACTATTATCCAGATATGGATAATAGATTATTTGCCCATTATTAAACACTGCATTAGCATACATAAATAAAATAAATAAATACAGTTATACTTACCACAACAGCAGGTCCCTCTGTCCTCCGTTGTCAGAAAGCATATGTAGAAAATAAATACATTCTAATGGCCCCGAGCCCCTTAATCACCTTAGCGGTTCCTAACCGCTATAGTTATTAAGGGGTTAACCTACCCTGACCCGGGAGGCCTAAGCACCCACCCCAGACTGACTATACCCACACTATACCCATTGAGTAGTATAGTGGTACATCATAACCATATAATAATAATAATATGGGCATGATAAGCCTCGATAGCACTCAATGGGCACCCTAATAAAAATACAGTAATACACAAGACACACAGTAATAAAACCTCTTTAGGGTACATATTAATACATTATTATGCCAATATTTGGGGAGCATTTCTCGCTTGTTATTGCATTTATTGATGTGGATGTGATTGTTTGTTTATGGTTAATGTAAGAAAAGGTTTGCGATTGGTGTTCGCTTGTACTTAATGTTATATTATGTTAGCTAATGTGTTTTATGTGTGTTGAAAAACCTCCTATGGCGCTGAGGATGGATGGATGGAACAGAGTCTTGTGCAGTAATGTTCCTATGAGGATTGCCTCAGAGAGGGAAACAAGAGAAATGCAAAAAACACCACAATAGTGTATTACCCTTTAGACAATGTAAGACATATTGATTTGAAATATAAAGAGCATTTAATGATTAAAACAATTGTTACTACAATTGGAGTAAAACATGAACTGTAATAATAAACAGTAGATGATCTTCTGTTAATAAAAAACAAAAATAGGGGCTTCCCAGCGCTTGTGCTGAAAGAAGCCTTGCTGCTCCGCCAAGAGTAAAACTGAAATCCTACTCACCGTCTTTGAGTAGGACATGTGCAGTGGTACAGGGTCTTTTGCCAGGGGTTGCCGTCTGCTGCAGGGTGCCTGACGTCTGCTCAATGCGTGCGGGGAGATTTCCTGGTGTACTCGTGGTCTCCAACACGCCGAGTGAATTACAAGCGTCTCCTCCGCTGACGTCACAGCCGGATTGGTACAGCTACGGTGTCCCTGGATGCCCACAAACCTTCTCTTGTTTCCCTCTCTGAGGCAATCCTCATAGGAACATTACTGCACAAGACTCTGTTCCATCCATCCATCCATCCTCAGCGCCATAGGAGGTTTTTCAACACACATCTTCCCAATCTGGGTGGAAGATCCCAGATCAACCCCCCAAGGCAGCTCAAGGACTATCTTCATCCAAGGACTGTATCTCAGGTTTTGTTCCCCCTGTGTGTTATTGTATAAGTATTGCACTAGCGCTCATATACACTTAGCATCTTACCCCCTTAATGTGTTTTATGGATACTTCTGAGATAGTTTTAATGTATTTATTTGTCTTTTAATGGTTACATTAATTAATGTAGGATTAATTCATTGTTTACATTGGTTAGTGTTACTATTCATTTTGAGTTGCTTTAGGGATTAATTGGTTTGATTGGGTAATGGTTTAATTAATTCATTGTTGATGTTGTAATTGCTTCTATTGTATGGATTAGCTGGCTACTGATTTTATTTAGTGAAGTGTGTTTTTTGCGAGTATAGTTAGGTTTTATTACTGTGTGTCTTGTGTATTACTGTATTTTTATTAGGGTGCCCATTGAGTGCTATAGAGGCTTATCATGCCCATATTATTATTATATGGGTATTGTACCACTATACTACTCAATGGGTATAGGGTGGGTATAGTCAGTCTGGGGTGGGTGCTTAGGCCTCACGGGTGAGTGAAGGGGGTATTAGCCCTAAGGGTGGGTGTTTAGACCTTGCGGGTGGGTAGCGGTTTGGTTAACCCCTTTATTACCTTAACGGTATTAACCGCTAAGGTAATGAAGGGGTTAACTCCCCCCGAAACCCCCCCGCAATGCCTAAACAGCCACTAAGGGCCAAATTCCCCCTTCACCCACCCCTGCTAGCCACAGTATTGTATTGTACTGTATGTTTCTTACAGTAAGCCTGGTACGGGTGTTTAACCCCTTCATTGCCTTAGCGGTTAGCCGCCAAGGTAATGAAGTTGCTGTACATGCATGTTTCCTGCCTCATATGCATGCCGGGGGGGTCCGGAGCTGCTATTAATGGCTATCAGCTCCGGAGACCCCCGGCATCAATCCGAGGCAGGAAAGGGGCCTGATTTCTTCCCAACACATCGCAGCTCATCGAGGCCATCTCCCCACCAATTGTCCAACAATTTTGTGGGGAATTGGATTTGGGGAGAAAATCATTTTTTAGGCCTGCGATGGGCTGCAATGGGCCGCGAAACCCTACTCGCGGGTCTCTGAATAGCGGGAGTTTATCAACCCTCCGAAAATGGTCGATAAGGGGCTGATCGCTGCTCAGTCAGCGAATTTCGGACGGAGATAAAATGTTGCGTCGATACAGGCCGTTATCGAGCACTTATCGAGGCTATCTGAATACCAGTAGCCATTTTGGTCGATAAGTGCTCGATAAGGGCCTTATCGAGGCTTTCTGAATAAGGCCCTTAGAGCGTGAAACATGTTGGTCCGTTTTTGCCTCTTTTTTATGGTCAATTAAACTTCATTTTGGAGTTACCCTCTCTACTTTGCCTTTGTTCGGATGGCGTGACACAAACTTTCTCTTATCCAGTGCCAAACCAGCAGACTGCACACCAAAGGATCCTTACTTTTTCCAGCAGCAGCAGAGAAAAACATCAACACATTGTTGTAAGTGAGTTTTTCTCTCTTTTTTTCTTCAATATTGGAAAGATCAAAGGGGAGTGTTACAGATATACTATAAGGGTTTAGGAATATAACTCAGCATATTTCACATGTCCTGGGAGTTTTATTCTCAGGGAGAGTTTATCAGGACTAATGCTAAGTATATAACCCTCTCATTAACTCCCCCTCTTCAATCAAGCTTTTATCAGGACTGGGAAAGGATTATCTCTTTCAATGTCTTATAAATATTTGAACACTGTTCATTAACTCTGATTGATCCCCAGTTTCCATCTGGACTCTCTTGCCAAATGGCATTGTCACAAACTGGTATAAACCCATTGGAGTGACAACGGCTGTTTTGCACTTGGTATCCTCTAAAGGTATCTGCCAGTATCTTTTTGTGAGATCAAATGTGGGTATATACTCCGACGTACCAAGGGCATCAATCAATTCATCCACTCTCGGCATCGGGTATGTAAGTCGCTTACCCTATCGCAACTCATTTCCCAACCCACACGGACAAACCTGAAATCTCACAACCATTCCTTGTTAGACTGGATTCTCTCCGCAAATCCCAGCAGAATCCAATCCTCTGGCATCCTTCCTGACATTTTCAGTGACCATGCAATAGTGGTACTGTGTAAGGAAAAGAAACCCCAGCCAATCAAGCCCTAAAATTCTCCTCACTAGAACATTTAGAAACTTTAACCCACAACAGTTTCTGGCTGACCTTACCAACTGCCCTTAGCACAGAATCGATTTCATTCCCGACCCGGATTCTGCACTCGACTATTTCCAATCAGAGTTCTTAAAAAACTCTGTGATACTCGTGCTCCACTACGCAGAATAAGGGTATGGGGGGCTCACTTTCCATGGGTTACAACTGACCTTATAGCACTCTACCAGTTCAGGGATGCCTTGTGGAAAAGCTACAAAGTAACTGGCACTACCAAGGATCTCAACCACTCCAGGCAAACAAGGCATGCAAAAGCACAATATTTCTCTGACAATCTCCTCCAGAATACATAAAAACCCATCTAACTTCTGGAAGGTTATCAACAATATATTCCAGCCTTCTAACCATCAACAATCAAGTAATATCACTAAGGGGGATATTACTCTGACAAACCCCACAGACATTGCAAATGAATTCACTGATTACTTTGTGGGTTGTGCTACTAACTTATTAGCGAAACCTAACCCAAACCACAAACATGAATCTCATCCTGTGAGTACCCCTATAGCTCCATCGGGCAATACTGCCCACAATTTTCAATTTGTCCCAGTATCCGAAGAGGAGATTACACAAGCGCTCCTCAAATTAAAACTAAGCAACCAATGTGGACCTGACTTACTACAATCTAAGTTCCTAAGACTTGGTGCCCTAGCCATTGCCAAACCAATTTCTTCCATAGTCAACTCTATCCTGTCTACAGGCCATATCCCTAAGATCTGGAAAACTGCCAGAGTTGTCTCAATCTTCAAAAGTGGGGACAAAAACACTGTCTCAAACTACAGGCCAATCTCTCTTCTCCCAACACTATCCAAAGTCATGGAAAAATGTGACCACTCCCCATTAAACAATTACTATACCAAGACAAATTTCCCTAGCCAATTCCAATCTGACTTTTGCCCAAACACTCCACCGTAACTGTGATAAAAGAAAAAATAACCCTAACTATAGCGCTTACCTATAACAGTGTAAACTACACGTGATTGGTGTACCTGTGCAATAATGTGCAATGAACTAACCAATTGTGATAACAAGAGGCCAAAGCTGCCAAAGGCTTCCCACAATGCAAATGATCTCAAATCCGCATACAATACTGTGATGATAAAATAAGGATACCTGGCGCTTTAGAAAACCAATGTGTCCATAAGAAACAAAATCAGTCTTTAAAGAATGTCCCAAAGTCCAAAACTTGAATTGGAAGGCTGTGGTTGTTCTTCACTGCTGCTACTTTCCTATACACCTGGGAATGATAGAAGGGTACACCATTGCGCAGTACTACTAATTAATGATGTTAACCCCTTACATGCAACTTTCCCAGTGCAGACTGAGTCTACTTACAGGAGTGTCTCTTTCAGGATACAGTGGAGACAATCTGTGCTTTAATCCCTTATATGTTCATATGTTCCACGAATCCCCCGTGTACTTCCTTATTCTCTTGGTATTTCCCAGAATCACCCGAACTCCACGAGTCCCCAGAGAAGGAAATTGAACAATTGTGTAAGGGGATCACAAATTTATTAAAACGGCTTCAACAAGCCTAACAACCAGGCTAGGACAAGCCTGCATACGATTACTCTGACACACAAAACCGGAGGAGTGAAGCTGTGAGAGGGCTTATCTCAGCCGGAGCAGTCACAGAGGTTTAACACAAGCTGCGGACGGCATCCTCGTGTCGTTTTGAATCGCATGTATTCATGTGAGTACATGTGGGTAGTATTTTATTTGTAATCGTATGCAGGCTTGTCCTAGCCTGGTTGTTAGGCTTGTTGAAGCCGTTTTAATAAATTTGTGATCCCCTTACACAATTGTTCAATTTCCTTCTCTGGGGACTCGTGGAGTTCGGGTGATTCTGAGAAATACCAAGAGAATAAGGAAGTACACGGGGGATTCGTGGAACATATGAACATATAAGGGATTAAAGCACAGATTGTCTCCACTGTATCCTGAAAGAGACACTCCTGTAAGTAGACTCAGTCTGCACTGGGAAAGTTGCATGTAAGGGGTTAACATCATTAATTAGTAGTACTGCGCAATGGTGTACCCTTCTATCATTCCCAGGTGTATAGGAAAGTAGCAGCAGTGAAGAACAACCACAGCCTTCCAATTCAAGTTTTGGACTTTGGGACATTCTTTAAAGACTGATTTTGTTTCTTATGGACACATTGGTTTTCTAAAGCGCCAGGTATCCTTATTTTATCATCACTCCACCGTAACTACCCTGCTCAAAGTTTGCAATGAAATCCAGTGTGGAATATTCCTAGATTTTGCAAAGGCTTTTTGCAAAGGCTTTTGATACTGATGATCATGCTATCCTGCTTAACAAACTTAACAAACTCCAGAGCTCTGGAGTAGGGAAGCATGCTTTAAACTGGTTTCAGTCCTACCTATCAGGTAGATCCCAACATGTGTCCATCTCAGGCTCTAACTCCAACCCCTTGGATATCACCTGTGGTGTCCCGCAAGGCTCTGTTCTGGGGGCCCTACTCTTCTCAGTGTTCATCAATGATCTTCCCACAGCTTGTAAGGAAGCTTCAATACACATGTATGCAGATGACACCATCCTATATGCACACAGCCATAGCCTCTCTGACCTTCAACACATACTCCAGTCTGACTTTTTGAGACTCAAAAGCTGGATTTCCCAAAACAAACTGTTTTTAAACACTGACCAGACTGTAACAATGGTATTTGGGACATGACCAAATTCATAAAGCTTCCAGTGACTGAGCTCCAGATCAGAACCAATGCTAACACCACCCTAACTCCTGTTACTAGTTTGAAATACCTGGGCATATGGTTTGACTCCCACTTAAAATTCGGGATGCACATTGATACCTTGACATCCAAACCTATGCCAAACTAGGTGTACTTTACAGAAACAAGTCCTCCCTAAGTCTGCTGGTCAGAAAGCGTATTGCACAGCAGATGTTAATGCCAATTATCGACTATGGAGACATAGTATATGACTCGGCACCCCAAACCCACCTTAACAAACGTAACACCCTCTACAATTCAATATGCCAGTTTGTTCTCCAATGCAACTACAACGCACATCACTGCGAAATGCTCAAAGAACTAGAGTGGTCATCACTTGAGTCTAGGTGCAAAGTTCATCTTTCCTTCAAATACTTTCTGGGGAGGCTACCCATCTATCTGAACAAGCTCCTTACCCCTACCACATGTAGCACTTATCATCTGAAATCAGATTCCAAAAGACTTCATGGTCCCAAAGCTCAACAAAATATCTGGACGCTCCTCCTTCTCTTACTGTGCACCACAAAACTGGAACAACCACCACCAGTTTAAGTTCTTTCAAATCTAAGGCTGTCTCACATTTTAATCTGGTCTGTAACTGTTGCATACGCCTATAATATATATTTTCTCTGACTATGGATGCAATGGCTAGTATATAATGTTTACCCTGTTCACTTATGTAACTGTATTTGTAACCATGTATTATTTGTCTTAACTCTATGACCAGGACATACTTGAAAATGAGAGGTAACTCTCAATGTATTACCTTCTGGTAAAATATTTTATAAATAAATAAAGTATCAAACGTGGATACCACATTTACCTTCCGGAGGTGCACATAAAACCTTACCTTCCCATCTGGTTTAGGGACCATGACTATTGGACTACACCACTCACTGCATGATTCCTCAATCACGCCTAAGTTTAGCATTTCTTGTACCTCCTTCTCCACCAGAGCCTTACGGCTTTCAAGCAACCTGTTAGACGAGAACGTACTTTTACATCAGGTTCTGTTTCTATCACATGCAAAACTACTGGTAGCTCAGAAAAAACATCGCTGAATCGGTTAAATACTTCTAACAAGTCCCTTTTCTGTTCAGAGGTTAACTGGGTTCCCATAGGGATTTGATTGTCCCTACAGGTGTTCCTCTATGGGGTCTGAGGACACAGATCTATTTCCTCTTCCACTGGGTGAATGAATAGAGATATATGCACCTCCAGGGTTTCAGGAAGTTTACATAGTAAATTTGATTACACTTCCTGGACCCTGGTTGAGAGATTTTGTAGTCCACATCACCCATGCGGCGGGGTACTTCAAATGGGTCCTGTAATTTTGCTAGGAGTTTGCTCTCACAACTAGGTAATAGTAACATGACCTGGTCCCCGAGTTGAAACACCCTCATGCGAGCATTTTGATAATGTCTCTCCTGACTGTCTTCAGCCGATCTAAGATTCTCCCTTGCAAAATGGCCAACCATGTCTGGGCAATTTCTAAGGTCTAACACATATTGAAGGGCATTCTTAGAAGGGGACCGCTGTTCCTCCCATGATTCTTTTAGGGGGTCTAGGAAATTCCGGGGCTGGCAGCCATATAGTAGCTCAAATAGAGAAAAACTTGTGGAGGTTCAGGGAACTTCCAGCACTGCAAACAGCAAAAAGGGGAGAAGTTCATCCGAAGCTCTATATTCAGTATCTCCAAACTTCCGCAACATACTCTTTAGAGTTCGATTAAACCTTTCCAACAATCCGTCAGTCTGTGGATGGTAGACCGATGTCCAAACTGACTTGACCTCTAGTAATTTAAGATATCCTGCATCACTTTAGCCATCAAATTCATCCCTTGTCTGTCAACATAGCCTGGGAAAGAATGACCTGTGAAAACAGCCCCAACAACTTGTTGGCTACCTGCTTAGTGGTTGCTGTTTTCAGGGGAAATGTCTCGGGTACCTTGTTGCATAGTTACTGTAAGTATTACCAGAATAAACATGTGTCCCTTCGCAGATGGTACTAGAGGTCCTACTAAGTCTACCCCAATCCTCTCAAAGGGAACTGAGACCAAGGATAGTGGAAACAAAGGGACTGTTTTTTTGCCCCTTCTGACTTGTTAGCTGGCATTCAGGACATGCCGCACATAATGTTGCCACATGATCATGCATCCCTGGCCAATAAAATCAGATCAAAATATGTTCCATTGTTTTGTCTCTATCAAGGTGACCACCCCACGGAGTAGTATGGGATAGGGTGAATACAGCTTTTATAAACACCAAGATTTGTCTGGTGACCTCCCCTGTTCGTGTATGCTTTTTCACCCGATAAAGAATACCATTTGACAATTTAAAATGAGGGAACACCATTACTCCTTGTGCATTCAATACATTGTCATACATTTTTACCACCTTCTCATACTGTCTGGCAAAAATCAGGGAGAGCCAGTTCTGGTAACTCTCCAAGCTCTGTCTCTCCCTTCTTCTGGCCATTCCCAGTCATTACCTTTGATTTAGGTAGCTTTGTCTTGTCACATTGAGTCCCAGATTTCTGTAACCAGTCCTGTTTATCACAGCTTCTGAGATTTCGGAACCCTATGTCTACTGGGGAATAGATCAGCAGAGAATGGGAACAGTTTCCCAGGATTCTCTTGTATCGGGAAAGGAGGCTCCTCCAGGGAGGGAACTAATAAACTGGAGAAAAAGGGCCAGTACTGGCTGAGCAAAATGGGAGCAGGTAGTCAAGAAGTGACTCCTATTTCTATCCGGGCATCCTGACCATTTACCTATTGCAGGACATTGGCCATCGGGTACCATTTGCTATCCACCGTGTATACATTCTATGCTCCATGGAGAGTCATAGGAAAACACTTCAGGTGATAAAAGTTCCTTGAAACAAGGGTTTTCCAAGAGCCCAAATGTACAAGCGCCTGAATGGATTTTGCCCCAATCAGGACTGGAAGTAGCCAGGATTTGCAGCTTCCTCTGGGGAAAGCAGAAGCTATGGTTCTGCTGAAGGAACAATCCATCTGTGGGCACTCCATATATCATTGACCCTGTTCTGCGCAGGTTAAACACAGAGAGGGCTCTTTCTCAGGGGTTTGCCATGGATACCTCTCAAGTGACTTGGATACTGGAGACCAGGAGTCGGGTTGGTTCTTTGTGCAACGTCCTCTGAATTTTCCCTATTTTGGGGATGAGCTGACATCAGGCAGAAGATGAGCCTCTCAAAGGTGCCTGGCGTCCAGACCTCTCCGTTGTTGGAAAGACTGATCCCTTTGTGAGGCTTGGCAGTCGCAAATGGATGGGTTGTAGTTTATCATCTGGGCCGGCCGGCCTCCCTCTTTGTGTATCAGCTGAAGCTGGTGGAGTCTGTGTTGGTGGTCCCAGGACCCTCTCCTGGTCCTCAGCACCAGGGGAGTTTTCCACGAGTTGAACAGCCACAGTTAAGGTTTTGGCAGTATGGTGATTTACCCAGGAGCGTGTGGGAGGGTTTATCACCTGTAGAAATTGTTCCAAAACAAATTTTCCAAGAATTGCCTCCTTAGTGCGCTGCTTGGGCTGTATTCACCGAGTACACAAGTCCACTAAGTGCTGAGCTATGACCTGGGTCTCACCATAGAGGTAAATTTCAAGTTCCGAACTGCTGCCGGCAGGCCTCTGGGGTCAGGCCTAAACGATCCAGTATGACGGCTTTTACCTGTTTATAGTCCATAGCCTGATCTGCAGGTAGAACCTGAAATGAGACCTGACTTCTCCTATGAGAAGTGGGACCAAAGCAGTTGCCTAGCGATCTCTGGACAAGCCCTGGGCCTTGGTAACCATTTAAAATGTTAACAGTAAAGCTTCTGGGTCCTCAGCTGGACACATTTTCCTCATGAACCAGGGGGGTTGTTCGGAAATTCTGGTTCGGCAGCAGAAGGGGACCAAACCAGTAGTTTGGCCATTTCACAGTTTTTGCCTGGGCTGGTTTTCAACCTGGGCTGCCTGCGGCTGGGCAAGGAGCTGGGCTTGCTGTTGGGATAGGAGCTGGTCTTGTTGCTGCAGTAGTTGTTAGTTTTGCCTGGCCTGTTCACACAGAAACTCTTTAAAAAAATATTCAATTTTTTTTGTGTGTGGCCCTTCAAATGTAGGGGCCACTCCGCATCCCACTTCATTGCAATGAGACGTGTTCAGAGTAAAGGCTTTTTATTTCAGCCAGCAAAGGAAACATGGAACAAAATAACAGAGCTTTTCTTCAGCATAAATGGTTACACAGACCTTATTTCAGGCTTTCTCCCTTCAGAATTTCAGCATGTCTTTCTCTGGTGTAATCAGGAAAAAAAACAATGAACAAGTCTAGAGTATGTGTTTTTCAAGCATCTTAATGAGGCAGCTGGGACCTGGTTAATTAACCCAGCCTATTCAAAGCTGTAATTAACCCGGTCACTGCTGGACCGCAGACCTATACATAGGTCTCCCAGGTAAACTGAATTCCCCCTGTCACAATGACTTTTCTCCAATTCTCAGTGTATCTCTCCTTCTTCCTAAATAATATTTGCTGTACATTCATCTGCAGCCCCTTGAGATTCTATTAACTTTTATGTATTCTATTAAAGAAGAGCTGTGTAATTCCAGATTGATTATGCTGTGCTCCTGTGTCATTACTTTCCTCTTGATTGTATATACCCCATTCGCAGATGCATATGGTACATGTGGTTTATGATTTCCAATTATTCATTCCCTCTTAGCCTGGCTAAACCACGAAGTCTCTGCACAATTTTCTGTAGTTGAACTAATATCTTGAAAAGACATGCTGGGTGTGTGAGTCCACAGGTGGAATCTGTATGTAAATAAATAGCAGCAGCAGCAGACCTTCTCACACTCTCTCCTGTATTCAGATCGTTGTCTCTCTCTGTGAGTCTGGGAGAACGATGAGGTTCTCCAACTATTTTTTTTTTCCACTGCTCGTAAAAATATCGAATGTTGTTCCTACCACACATGAAATAAAAGATTCTCAGACCTCAACTCTCAGAAGTGAGATGGGATATTGAAAAAACAGAAATATTAATTGAACAAACCAACCCAACTAAGACAATCGGGAAAATGAAAACAAAGATTAGAGAAGTTCAAGGAGGACCTGTTGTATTAAAAAAAACAACAACACGCAAAGTACAGTAGTAGGAGATTTCTGAGATCATTCGGTTTACCAGTGGTCAAAAAACAAAAGGTGCTAGGATACAACCAAGGAACTGACCATTTGTCAAACGATCGGAACCTCAGATGAGCGACTCTTAGGCAGGTTCTTCACTGGATAGGAATTACACATTTAGTCCAGCGCCACATTTTTTAGAGAACTAAGAAGGCCGGGGGCCAGTCAAAAAAAGATCTGTCACAGCAAGCGTAAATTAAAGGGAACCACCGATTCTTCTGTCACAAAGAACTTAAGTATGGACAACTTGGTTATAAACTTATCCAGTCATATATGTTGACTGGTATAGAAAGCAGTCTTTGGCATGGGTCCCTCCTTTATCCCCACCACAGTAGCTAATCCGTTTTATTTAGAGATTGATCCATTTAGATTTGAAAGATACCTGAATTTAAAATCTTTTTTTTTCCTGTTCTAGATGTCCAATAATACTTTAGAGGAGCAGCAGCTGCTTCATGCCACCAGTAAAGAATCCTACTGTGAGTATCTTTATAAGTACGGTAAAAACAGACATGGATAAATATTTTAAGAACAATAGAAAGAACACATACAACTAGTCTAAAAGAAAAAAAGTTGAAAAAAATAGGATAAGAGGATAAATAAATTAATAATTTTAAAAAAAAGCTGAAATTGGACAGCTCCATAATGTCAAAACAAGTGAAAAAATAGCAGCGCACTGCCAAGGGAGCCAGGCTAGGTAAAAATAAAATCTTTATTATTAACACATCACCCTTGATAAAGCACTTTAAGGGTGTGAAATGCGTAGGAAGTTCTCTAATCCTCCTTTGGGTGATGTGTTAATAATAAAGATTTTATGTTTACCTAACCTGGCTCCCTTGGCAGTGCACTGCTATTTTTTGCACACAAAAAATTACATAACAAATGTTGATTTTCACCATATCATCCCTGTGTGTATATATATATATTTATATATATATATATAGCAAATAAAAAGATCACTTGTGAGCACATTTACATGTCTTAGGTAGGTCTGCAACCCTGCAATTCACCATTATCACCCAGCATACATTGTTTCCACTTACATGGAGCCCATATAAGCTAATGCTCACTGTTAACACAGCTTTAAAGCACAGCATGTGAATCAGATGCAAAGCCAGAGAAACCATTCACAGACATGTTTCAACCTTAATGGGTATCATCAGTGTGAAGTTGGTTCTACTGCTGGCTTTGCAATTTTCAAGGCTGTAGGGCTTACCATCACTTTTACGTTATGGTGGGTGAAAAAGGCAACAAGAAACCTCCACCGTATTGTATATAGCAAATAAAAAGATCACTTGTGAGCACATTCACATGTCTTAGGCAGGTCTGCAACCCTGCCTTTCTCCATTATCACCCAGCATACATTGTTTCCACTGCAGCAAGGAATTCTGGGAAATGATATGCAAATGAGCACACAGTGTCACCTTTTGCCTGAAAAACCATTGTTACATGGAGCCCATATAAGCTTATGCTCGTTGTTAACACAGCTTGGGAATCAGATGCAAAACCAGAGAAACCATTCACAGATATGTCTCAACCTTAATGGGTAAAGAGAATAGTCCAGGCACACGGTCTTATCACAAAGTAGAAAATTTAATCCAGCATAAATCCAACGTTGCGGCTGAACACAGGCAGCCTTTGTCAAGGTGAGAGCTGATACTAAACAATGCTAAAAACCGAGGTGAGATGGAGGAGAGCGAAATTCATAGGAAGAGGGAGAGAAATAGAGGGGGCTCGTGGGGTGTGAAATGGGGCTCAGGGGGGCCAGTCAGAACTGTAATCCAGGGCCCCAGGAAATCTGTCTTTAGCCCTGAAAACCATAGTATACAAGTATAGCCATGGCTGGTCCAGACTATCTTTCTGCCCTCCTGTCACGTATGTTCTGATAGCAACAGAAAGTGACAGGCTATCCTATGGGGTTTACCCCCTTTACGCAGCCTCCCTGAGTGGCAGTAGAGGTGGTAACATTGGGTCTATGTTGCAGACCCTGTGCCCTCCCTTTTTAATTATTTTGTCATGATATTCTTTAAATCCTAGAGAATATTAAAAATAAACACACAATACAGATTATTTTGGCATTTTATTACATTATATAACATTATTTTTAGTGCTCCAAGTACAGGATTGTGGCAAATATGAAAGTGACAGCTGTCTCTTATATTCCGTTGTAGAGCAACAGGTACTCTACTAGTAAAGTTAATAAAAAAGCTAGCTACAGTATGGAAATTTTTGATACATATTAATACTAGTCAATGTTTTATGGAAATTGTTTTCTAGAATATATATGAATATAACATTAAAACTTCAAATCTAGGGCCAGGTTATCAAAATGAATCAATTATTTGAGTTTGCAAACATTTCATTCCAAGACTACTTTGATCAACAGAAAAGCAGGCAATGAATTATTTATGACAATTGAGTGTGTAAGTAGTTGGGGATGAGAGGAAGAATATATTAAAAGCAATACATTTTACATCAAAGTTGAGGCTTGCATTTGTTTACTTAAAAACCTTTCATTTTCACACTAACTTTTTGACAAGTATTAATCTTAAAACTCTTGATTGAAAAGGGAAATGTTATACTTTGCTCCCTCAATGTGAAATAGCAAATAGTTAACGCTTAAACTCTAATGTAGATGACTGTTTACTAAAGTTTCCCAGCTGCAAAACTAGTGCAAATAATTGAACCATGTGTAGCCATGCCTGTAAAATGGTCTGCACTTGTCTTCCCTGCTGGCAGTAAACCTGGTAGGTTACAGGGATGCCAGCAGTAATCATGGAGGTTTGCCCTCACACCCTGGTGAGGTGCCCTATGTATGGATGGGAGTGGCTACATGCTCTGAGTCCACAGTTAGTAACATCAGAGCTGTGACAGTTCCTGAAGTATATAAGGCACAGCACTGCCCAAAGTTAGAGTTGGTTGAAGAGAGAGAGTTAACGGAAGGAGTCTGTGTTGAGACTTTGGAAATGAAGGGCCCACTAGTGCAGCAACTAGTGGCCCATTTCTACATAAAGTAGCGTCAAGCCTGACAAGGCCACACTGTGTCCAGGGACCTGGCACAGGGGTGATCTCCCTGCGGGGAGAGGGGATCCCACTCCATTGGGAGGGCGTACCTTTTCAAGGGACAGTACGGCGAGATGTGCGGCTGAGCTGTTCGCTGCAAGGGGGCAGTTTGCTACATAAAGATGCCCTGTTCAAAGACAACCCCACTGTGCGAGTGTGAAGTTACTCTCCAGTAACAGTCACCACCAAGAAGGAGTTCCTCATCAGGACCATCTCCCTGCGGATGCATAGATCCTGATGAGGTGGAGGCGCTGCACATGATATAGGTAGGACTCGCCCCCACTACCTCAGCTGCCTGTCTGGATTGACAATCCCCGAACACCATCATGCGGGAGACTCAGGAGTCCTGTTACCTACAGGTGCACCACCAGACACGACCATGTATGGGGGCTGGTTAGACCACACGGGCCAATATGAGATTGGGTGGGTAAGGCTAGATGGAATATCCGTTACAGTTGGAGGCGCTGTCAACAGGACAGGCTTTTGCTAGGCACACTGGGAAACAGGGAGAGTGTCTGCTGCCACTTTGTGCTGCGTGGGATGGAGTCAGGGGTAGTCAGGGGAGCTGCTGGAGCTGCAGACCGCACAGACGACCTGGGATCCTGCAAGGAGTTAGTGGGGCTGGAGCCGGGCTATAGCTGTCCTATTCACCTTGAGGTAGTGCTAGTGGTAGGACGCCTAAAGGGATAAACTGGTAACTTAGGGCAGGAATCCTGGAGAAGGTCTGCGCTAGACTAGCCAACAGTAGGTAGACGCCCAAAGTACTGCATGGAAGAGCCAGAGTACTCTAGTCCATTCCAGACCACTTACCGAAGGGAGCACAGACTGGGAGGAAGGAGATACAGCAGACACCGAGCGAGTGAGTGAGCCTAGCCTGAAGTAGTGCAAACACGAGTCAGATCTACATTAGGTACACAAGGTGGTGCACAAGGCATTTTTATTGTATCGGTGTGGCAGCTGCCCCGCAGAGAGGAGCTCCATGTACAATAACCCAATATATAGTGGCCGAATGGCGACCGCAAGAATGAAGGATCCGCACGGTGCGGAAGGTCCAAGATGGCGGACGGAGGCCGAAGGAGAGAGCGCACATGGCATGTGTGCGGGTGAAGAGCAAGCTACAGAAGAGACTTTTGTGAGCCTGCTGTGGAGTAGGGTAGTAACCCTGAGGACAGTGAAGAGGACATTGTTGTGAGATATGAGGAACATAATGGACTGTATTGTCATTCGACGTACAAACAGTTAAAAGCTACCTCATCCGATAACAAGAGTGACATTGCTAACCAAAATGGCGGTTCCCGCTTCCCTGGGAGACCGCGTGGGCCAGTTGAAGAAAATGTTGCAAATGCTCAACTTGCAGAGAATTGGTCAGGAGTGGCGCCAACAGGAAAACCCCACCCTGATGGGGGGTATGGCGTGAAAGCTGGAGCCGCGCCACCATGGACTATGACTAACTCAGCCCTGGTGCTGGGTCACCTGACAGATTTACGGGACCTCCCCCTAATTTCAACCAGGGGGAGTGGTTTCCAGTTTTGGCAGATGCCGATGGAGAAAGCTGGAGGAGGGGTTGGCAAACCAGCCCCTGCACTTCAGTTGCGAGGAGCCAGCGAGCAGAACCGACCACTAGTGAGAGTGCCTCCTCTAGTGACTATGGCCTGCAAATCGGAAGAAGGGTCACTGATATCTACCAATCCCTACTCGGCTCCAGGAGGCTTCCTGATACTGCGAGTGGTGGGTGCAGAGACAGTGGCGTGCCTATGCCTGCAGTGTCACCTGCCGGGCAGTGCTGTGAGCTCTACAGGCGATGCGCACAGTGTGGCCTGCAGTACCTGTGGCCAATGCCAACATTCGTGCCGGTCTAGGCAGTAGAGGCTGCGGGAGATATAGCCATGATATCGGCGGAACTCCCCGGTGCGCTCTGGAGGGAACATGCAGATCTCAGAGAAAGGGGATCGGGCCCGGAAATCAAAGCTGAGCCGGCTGAGAAAGACAATCACTGACGCGGTGGTAAAAGGGGGGCTCACCGTCGATCACCGAGTGGAATGCCTCGCCGTAACGCAAAGTTGGAGTCCTCGGACGAGGAAATTGCAAGTCCTACCGCGGTGACGACCCGACCGCCGGTGAGCCACAGCAGCAGTAAGCTCAAGCAAGTGCCACTCACCTGTGTCGGCAGTGAACGGAGCAGAGTGTCGCCCATACAATGGCAACCCAAGCGGCGAAGTCCCATGGCCGTGGTGACCAGCGTTTCCGATGGCGGCAGATCCACCCTGACACCACGGAGCGGTAAGCAAAGTCCCTGCTCTTACCAGGCTCCGAGGGTGGCGACGGTGGAGGAGGGACGGTGCCAGGCCCAAGCGGTGCCATAGCGGAAGAAGGCGTTGCCGGATGTCGTGGTGGAGGAAAAGGTTTCGCTTGGGGACCCAACCCAAGATGGCGACGAGACACGTGCGTGTCAGGACGTCGCTTCCGGCGGGCAGAGCAGAACCGATTGGGATATGACAGCGCCTCCTCGATCGAGCAGTGTCAAACGATCGCCTAAGTCGAGGAGGAGCGGGCGATCGATGCGGAAGGTGAAGAGCAGTGAGACCGGAGAAGCGGAGAGCCCATGTGGTGGCACCGGACCAGGTAGCGATGAAGAGCGGGTCGTAGCCCCGCGAATACCGACTGTCCGGCCCTATGCCCAATCCCTGGCCCTAGCTAGACCCAAGGCCTTAGTTAAAGCCCTGGTCCCAACCACCTTTTCCTTTGGTTCCTCATCAAGCTTAGGGATGTCCGGGGATTCCCGGGTCACTTCCGATGAACGGACTGGAGGGGGCTTGGACTGTGGCATATCCGATGATGGTGCGGTGGGTGGGAGGTATTCTCGACAAGTGTCCGCGTCTAGTGACGGCCTAAGTGTTGTTAGTGTCACACTAGAGAGTAGACCCAAGAGGGTAGGATCTCAGTCCCGGTCTACCGGGACATCCGGAGCTACCTACGGGGGGGAGCTAGAAGAGGGAGAATCCATAGAGTCAGCTCCAGAGGAGGTTAAGGAGACCCGGTGGTGGGCCCCCTTATTTGAGGGATACGAAGCCTGGCTAGATAGAACCCGGTTCATCTTGGAACGAGATGGGGTGGTGGACTATTGCTGGGCCAAGGGAGAATTCACAGAGGAGGCTCATTTGAAAGCGATGCAAGACCAGTGGTACGATATTAGTAGAGGGCTAGTAGAGCCATTGGGTCCCAGTAAACTAGAGGATCTGGCAGAACCGGACGAACCCCTGTCATGGATGCTGCCAGGGAGAGCGGGTAACACCAAATTGATCCGGGCCAGCCGAGCAGATAGGGCCATTGTAGCCAAGTACAAAAACTCACATGGGTTAGAGTACCCTATGTCCCCGAACCCCTCATGCAGGAGATAGAGGACCAGAGGGATGGGTGGCTAAGAGAAACCATAGAAATGTATATGGTGAATAAAGGGTTTGCGATTACTGGTCACAGAGCAGAAGAGAGGATCTCCCAGCTAATGCGAGTATGGAGCATAAGGCGCAGTATATACATGCACAAGGCTGTATATAGACCTGAGAGTGGCTTGCCCAGAGAATACAGTATCACTGTATCTGACATGGCAGGTAGGGAGGTGAAGAAACCAGATCCTCGGCACTATTATTAGGTAGACAGAATAGTGAGGTCTGTTTCTAAGATAAGCACCCCCTGCTGGTCAGTGAGTGTTAATAATTATGCAAACAGTAATGTTGTTTTGATTAATTATGTGTTCCATTTTACAGTGCTTCCTGGAAAAAGGTACACCAAATTTAGGTCCCAGCCGGGTCGGTGGGGATTCACCAGGGGGAGATTGTAGCCATGCCTGTAAAATGGTCTGCACTTGTCTTCCCTGCTGGCAGTAAACCTGGTAGGTTACAGGGATGCCAGCAGTAATCATGGAGGTTTGCCCTCACACCCTGGTGAGGTGCCCTATGTATGGATGGGAGTGGCTACATGCTCTGAGTCCACAGTTAGTAACATCAGATCTGTGACAGTTCCTGAAGTATATAAGGCACAGCACTGCCCAAACGTAGAGTTGGTTGAAGAGAGAGAGTTAACGGAAGGAGTCTGTGTTGAGATTTGGGAAATGAAGGGCCCACTAGTGCAGTAACTAGTGGCCCATTTCTACATAAAGTAGCGTCAAGCCTGACAAGGCCACACTGTGTCCAGGGACCTGGCACAGGGGTGATCTCCCTGCGGGGAGAGGGGATCCCACTCCATTGGGAGGGCGTACCATTTCAAGGGACACTACGGCGACATGTGCGGCTGAGCTGTTCGCTGCAAGGGGGCACTTTGCTACATCAACAATAAAGATGCCCTGTTCAAAGACAACCCCACTGTGTGAGTGTGAAGTTACTCTCCAGTGGCAGTCACCACCAAGAAGGAGTTCCTCATCAGGACCATCTCCCTGCGGACGCATAGATCCTGATGAGGTGGAGGCGCTGCACATGATATAGGTAGAACTCGCACCCACTACCTCAGCTGCCTGTCTGTATTGACAATCCCCGAACACCATCATGCGGGAGACTCAGGAGTCCTGTTACCTACAGGTGCACCACCAGACACGACCATGTAATGGGGGCTGGTTAGACCACACGGGCCAATATGAGATTGGGTGGGTCAGGCTAGATCAATATCCGTTACACATGTTTATAAAAAAAATACAAATTCTAATTGCTTTCAATTAGATTTATTTGGTTAGATAAATACAGTATTGTGATGTTTTTGCATTGGTTATGTCCGAGTTTTGCAGTTACTGTATGAGACTTTAGTAAATACTGTAGAGTAGACCTTTAACCAACAAAGAAAACCTCTTCATTCAGATAATAACTCACTTATCAAGCGGAATGTTCTACATAATTCAAATTGTTATATCCCAATTAAGAAACACTTTAATGTAAGGTAAAAACTTTGAGTATTTTAATATATCAAGAAAGGTCTACATATTAATTAAATAATGAAGCTGTATTTAACCAAGACTTTATGACTCTTCTGTGTGTCTGATGTGTCAGATGTCTAATTTCAGGGATCTAATGTGGCTTCCACCTGGTTCATCCCAGGTGCACTCATATCACTCATTTCATAAATCAGTACAAGAAGAAAAGACTGCTACATGACAGGGTTCAAGTCACTTCCACAGTATATAACTATTTTTTTTTTCACCATGTCAGTGATGCTGAAGTCACAGTTGTTTATAAAGCTGTTTATATAGCTCTATTATATATCCTTATTATTTACCGCTTTGAATTTATGCTTTAAAATATGTCACCATATCATGACATTAGTTCATATGTGGTGAAATTGGCAGATCAATACCTCTACCAATATACATGTTCTTTATATCAAAATTCATTATATATATATTATCATATATATTACTTTATCTTTTTATATATCTATTAGAATTTGTTGTTTATTATTATTTTTTGATATGATTTTCTTATCTATCTGGTGACTATTATATCATACACTATGTGTTAGATTAGGGTTTTTTAATATTTTTTTGGTTTTAATTTACACATTTTTGTTATTTATCCTTAAGACTATTGTCCAGCAGTTTAAGTTTTTCTTTTTTCATTTTTTATATTCATTATACACATAAATACTCATTTTATATTATTCATCATTTTTTATTATTACATTTATTATACATACACATACATTGTTCTTTATTTAACACTTAATAGGTCACACTCACATCATTTTCCTTCAATTAAGGGGATGATGATATATAATTATTATGTTTTGTATATATACATATTTCTTATACACCAAGACACATTATTGTTTGATATAATATTCTTTATTTACTTATGATTCCTTTGGACACTGTACTGTTTTTGTTTCTGTATAGACATTAGTCTTTTGCCTGTCTTTTAAAATATATGTCTATATGTCTATTGTGATAGACTGGTTCATCTCACCGGATTGGTGTCATGTTCAGAGGTGAGGGCGCTCCTTTAACTTGCATGAGGATACAGCTGATTGCATATCTCATTAACCTTTACCTAATTGTGGGCGTATACTTACCTCTGACCATTATATCTGTTTATATAGCTCTATTATATATCCTTATTATTTACCGCTTTGAATTTATGCTTTAAAATATGTCACCATATCATGACATTAGTTCATATGTGGTGAAATTGGCAGATCAATACCTCTACCAATATACATGTTCTTTATATCAAAATTCATTATATATATATTATCATATATATTACTTTATCTTTTTATATATCTATTAGAATTTGTTGTTTATTATTATTTTTTGATATGATTTTCTTATCTATCTGGTGACTATTATATCATACACTATGTGTTAGATTAGGGTTTTTTAATATTTTTTTGGTTTTAATTTACACATTTTTGTTATTTATCCTTAAGACTATTGTCCAGCAGTTTAAGTTTTTCTTTTTTCATTTTTTATATTCATTATACACATAAATACTCATTTTATATTATTCATCATTTTTTATTATTACATTTATTATACATACACATACATTGTTCTTTATTTAACACTTAATAGGTCACACTCACATCATTTTCCTTCAATTAAGGGGATGATGATATATAATTATTATGTTTTGTATATATACATATTTCTTATACACCAAGACACATTATTGTTTGATATAATATTCTTTATTTACTTATGATTCCTTTGGACACTGTACTGTTTTTGTTTCTGTATAGACATTAGTCTTTTGCCTGTCTTTTAAAATATATGTCTATATGTCTATTGTGATAGACTGGTTCATCTCACCGGATTGGTGTCATGTTCAGAGGTGAGGGCGCTCCTTTAACTTGCATGAGGATACAGCTGATTGCATATCTCATTAACCTTTACCTAATTGTGGGCGTATACTTACCTCTGACCATTATATAATCTGATGTGAGTAGAACTACGAGTACTCTTTGATAAAGCGCCTCCACGGCGGGAAACGCGTCAGAGTTTTTAAAATGTTAGTGTGTCTGTCCCTCTTTTTTGGCTTATATGCCCAATAAATAAATAATCATTATTTTGCTACTGGCCCTTTTTCTTATTTTTATTAGCAGTGCTCTACTTTTTTCCTCCCTGTTTATAAAGTTTAATGAGCATTATGCCATGTTCAGTGTTCATCTCTCTGCTATCCATTTGTCACTTCCTGGGATGTGATTTATACAGTACTACTTCCTATGAGAGTGACCATTTTGTAACAGCCAGAGGAGTTTCAAATAGAAACGTTAAAATCACTCTTTTTTTCTAGACAGAGTTATAGTAGTGATATAGAGGTGAATGATATAGGGGTGAATTCAGCTGCAATTTGAGTCATTTGTCCTCCTGGGTCATTCAATTATAATAAAATAACTTTGCTCCATTATATAATATGAATGGGATGCAAAAAGGGTGTAGAAGATACAGTGTGATATGAATGATCAGACAGCAGACAAGGGAAGTAAAAAACTTCTGGGTCAGACTGCTAGAGTGTGCTCTTCTCACGCCGTCCTGCTCTGCCTCTGTAGCAACTGCTGATTCCTCTGCCAGCTTATCCTCTGTTTAATGCCGAGGGCCCACCACTTCCGCCGCAGCATAACATCTCCTTCCGCCTGTCTCTATTACCACCCACAGGGAGGAATGGAGGAGGGGGAGGCCAAGATGGTTAGGCCAAGAGCTGACGGTGATAATGATGAGGGTGAAAAATAGGGATGGTGATGATGAAGATGAGGGGGGGGGGGAGCAGGTGATGGTGAGGGGGCGAGCTGATGATGGTGATGATGAGGAGGGAGCTGATGAAGGTGAGGGGGAGAGATGAATAGGAGGAGGGGGAGAGATGATGGTTAGGGCAAGAGCTGGCAGTGATGATGATGAGGGTGAAAGATGGTGATGATGATGAGGTGATGAGCTGGTGATGGTGATGATCATGAGGGGGGAGAACTGATGATGGTGATGATGAGGGGGGAGCTGATGATGAGGAGGAGTTGGAATTGGAGAGATAAATAGGAGGAGGGGAGAGATGAGGAGGAGGGGGAGGGATGATGATGAGGAGGCGGAGGGGGAGAGATAATGAGGAGGAGGAGGGGTGATATGATGGGGAGGGGGACAGATGATGAGGAGGAGGAGGTGGGGATGATGATGATTATGAGGAGGTGGATTGGAGAGATGATGAGGATGAGAGGGAGAGATGATGAGGAGGTATGGGGAGAGATGAGAGGGATAATGAGACGGGATGGGGAGAGTGAGAAAAAAAAGGGTTGTCAGTATCAATATTAATGGGGCCCTGAAAAATGTTTTACTCGGGGGCCCGCACATGTTTAGTTATACCACTGATGGAATTATATAAATATATATACATGTAGCGCACTTTCCCCCAACCCCTGGGAGATAAGTTGACTACGGTGTGTGTGGTGCGTTACCGTGGTTCACAGGATGCCTGAACCTCTGCAGCTGGGAGCCTGGTGTGTACCTGATATGATAAGTGACAGCGCCTCCACCTGCGCGGGATCCTATCTATGTGGGATAACCCCTTGCAGGACAATATATGAACAATACACAATAATAGGGTGAAACAATGATTCTTTACTATAAGCACACAAACAGATATATACATGAACCACACATACTGTATTATGAACAGCTCTACTGAACACTAATGAGGTACAGCTACCCACCAAGACTCACAGGGACGTACCCCCCCCCCCTTACCGTGTTCCCAACCGTAGGGTATACCGTTCCCAAGGTGTTGAGGTGCTCTTGGACACCGAACCTTCCAGTGTCCCCAAGATCCAACCCACCCGAATGTGTGAGACAGCACTGCCCCCATTAAAGTTTTGAGTTGGTGCACTTGCTGTATAAAGGTACCTGCCGGGTGTGTCCACACCCGGGCGCACTGCGTCCTGCGATGGGGTACATGGACCATCGGTGGTCTGCGACTCCTGTGATCCACGTGGGATGGTCACCAGTGGTGTGTCCACCTCAATACAGTCTCTTCCATGGGGTGATCTGGTCCCAGACCACGAAGAGCCAGGATGCCGCTGTGTCCCTCACTACAAGATACAAGGGTAGTGTCCCTATCTAAGGGCCTGTCCCTGCAGCAACACAATCTAGTGGGTCTCAGGGCCTAAGGAGATAAAGCTAGACCTAGTCCAGGAGAGCACAGCTCCTTTGACACTACCTCTAAGCTTCAGCTCCCTCCGTAGTCTGGCATGGTCCAAACGTGCAAATTGTATAAATATCAGGGAGCAGGGGATTGCTGTAGCCCTATTGGCTGTGTGGCCTCAGGAGGGGCCTTGTCCCATAGCCTTCTGGAGGCTGTAGTTCCCCCATGTCGCTCCTCATGTTATACAGTAGCCGCCGGACACTCTCCCTAGTGTGCATGCGCAAGGCTCTGCTAATGGCCGCTGCACTCTGGACGGCACTGCGCACGCACGGGCGCACTGCGCATTCGCGTGCACACTCAAGAAGGCAGCGTCCTGTGTCGGGAGCCCCCACGACCTCTGGCGACCCGGTCGCCTCTCCTCCTGCCCACACGCCCCCTCGCAATCTCTAAGTAGGTATAAATGCTTTATTGTTTTTGTATATCTCATTCACCTTGATAAAGAGCTAACGCTTAAAACGCGTACACTGGCGACACACTTTATTCGAGCTTGGCTAGTCCCACGAATTCGGGTATACCCGGGTGTATTGAGGTTTGTGACTGTTTTCTGCCCGAGTACATTGAGTTATTTTCCAAGCAGGGATTGAAGCATTTTATTCCCGCTGGCTGCAATACTGCACAGTATATATATATAAACTGCATTACAATTCATGAATTTATGCCATCTGGTAGACACGCGAAGCATTGCAGCCTATTAAATCCTAATCATTATCATTTAACAGATCAGCCGCCCATCAGCCAGGCATGAACCCAGGCTGGGAAGGCAAATGCAACGGGGCTTGTCAGAGGTTAGGAGTGGCGCATTCCAGGTATCTGCCAGGTACATACCGGGTATTTGCTCGAATAAAGTGTGTCGGTGCAGTAGGTGTGGGCATTATTGCCTGTGTATGCTGTTTGGATCCATGTTGATAATAAATTAGTTTCTTTTTTCTACATGGGAACGCTCTCCTTTTGCTTTTTTTGATCATTTGTTCACCTTTTTGGGAAGTAGTGCTTCGTCTTTTGGCTACTCTTGTTTTCCTGTTCATGTTGCTTTTTTGTTATATATTGTTTGTTTTAGGCATTTTATATCCACAGTGTGTTTATTTATTTATTATTTTTGTTTGCCTAAGCTTTATACTCATCCAATTGGCAAAATAAATAATTTACCATTTCAGCCTCATATTATACTGCTCGCGCAAATAAAAAATTTAGTTAGCCACAGAACGATATCGTCTATTCGTTTTTGATTCCATCTCTATCGCTAGCTCTATCTATACACAAGGCCTGACTAGCTGGGCCAAAACCCACTCGCCCCCCAAAAAAGTTACTCGCACACCGCTCCCCCCAATGACACTTACCTGCGGCGAGGTCCGGTTGCAGGGTCCTGACGGTGTCTCCCTGCCTTCTGCTGTCATGTCGCCTTTAAAATCATAATTTTCTCCTGCAGCACTATTCACAATGTCCGCGAAGCATCATATGATGCCGCATTGCCATGGCAACGGGACACGTAATGTGGCGCCACGTGACATCACAACGTCAAGCAGCGTCCCATTACCATAGCAACGCGACATCATATGACACCACTTGGCCATTTTAAATAGTGCTGCAGGAGAAAAACATAATTGTGAAGATCAAGACGGAGAAGACCGGGAGATGCCAGGGGACACCGCCGCAGGTATGCAGTCGACAGCGGCCACAATGCAGTCACCCCGGTTGACCGGCGACCACATTTGTCTAGCCCTGTATATACTGTGTAAACATACAGTATTTTTTTGTGTCAATTTGAGTGCTACTGGGAAAGTGACCTCAAGTACATACTTTGTCTATTGTTGTATCAGTGTTTATTGACAATTTTATTTAAATACCTCATCACTAAGGCAATATCGCCAGCAGTCGTTATAAGGGAAATTTATTTTATGTAGCGATATGTCAGTGATTTTTGTAATGCATTATATACTGTATAAATTAATAATTACAACTAAATTATTTATTCACATGCAATTCGCAAAACTCCAATACTGAGCTATATCGGGATACCACCAAAAAAAGCTAGCAAATTTTCACACGCCTCTGGGCTGGTGTTAGGCCTGCCTTGGCTGTACATTGGTAAAATAAGAATATCCAACATGGAATAAGTGATACAAATACATATTAACATTGTAAAATATATTAATATTGTAACTTCCTTGTAGCCCAGGTGACCAGCTACCTTAGTCAACCCATGAACTACTAAGGAGTTAATATTTGCACATAAAGTATGGATGTTAGCTTTCCTGTGGTTTATTCATAGGGTGTTTATGTTGTACTGTATGTTAACTCTTCCATGAAGGCATTTATTTGAAATGCTTTGGTAGTCTCAGAAATCACAAGGGATACATATTTTCTGCCATAGGGCTTTGTAAGAAATCCTATTACATAACACAATAGTACAAAACTGGGATTTTTCCTAACTCTCAACAACTGCATCGCTAGCGCTTAATAAAACTGATCTTAAACACAGTTATATCCACTTCTAGTAAATCTAGCCTTAGCAAAGAAAAAAGATTCTATTAAAACAATATCATGTATTTGTTTATGAAATTTGAAAGTGCGGCTTCTAAATCATTTTTTCCAGCTGTAAGACTTCGGTATATTAGAAACATCTCCTAATAGTTCAATCTCTTATTTACCATGAACATGTATCTCCTTAGTATTATAACTGCATTAATACAGAGGTCAATTATGGGAAGCATATTGAATATTTATACACTAGCAGTAAGTCTAAGGACACTTTTACAAGTATAAAAATATATACCCACAATATGTATTCACTGCACTGTTGTTGTAGGCAGTGCTAGAATTAATAATGACTTGTTCTCTAACCTGTTTTTGGTCAGCAACTAATATTTATAACACAAATAAAAACAAGCACCTAATACAAAATTCTAATAATATAGACTGTCACGATTGGCACACCTGTCAGCACATGACTTGTGCAGTATATGTGACAAGAGTTAATACACACAGCTATCCAGCTGACACATTACTATAAAATAGATTCATCTAATTACCTTGCCACATAATAACATTATCAGATTACATCAGAGAGGGCTTGAATGTGAAAATATGGAAATCCATATGTACAATAGACAGACACACCCCTCTATGTTAAATGTATCATTTCATATCTCAAATGCAGAGTTAATATTCTAAATTCTTAACAGCCCCCCCCCCCCCCTCTCATCAATCCGCAGCCAGTGACTTTTTATGACTTTGGGAAAAAAAGAATATTCTTTTAAATAAAAAGCTGCCTGGACATATACAATGTCCCATATCTTTATTCCTTTAATACTTAGAAAAACACCATCTTCCCTGTTGCGTCTCTGTAATTAGACACACATATAAATATGAAATGTTATGTTTTAGTACTAAGTTTGAGTGATAAATGGATATCTGTCCTTTATTCTCTCACAATTGGGAACTGTTTGGCATTATTTGACTCGTCTGATCGTAAATGTTAAAAAGATCTATTTATTATTCTTGTGAATCGCTGTAAGACTCATGATATTTTACATTTAGTAAACTTACACAACCTCTGGACTGCCACACTCTCTGGTATTTCCAGACCCTTTCAGGACTCTCTTGAAAGTTAAATAGAAATGTTTTGAGTTTATTTCTGCTGTCGGAAATGAGTTGTGACTCCATCTTTCAAACCTCCACTTTCAAAATCAGATATTAACCTTATATAGCCTCAAGTCTAGAGAAACACAGAAAAACAGGCCAGGTGTTGACCTGCCATAAAATAAATTCCTTTTATTTTTAAGACAATTTGCAACTAACATTAACCTCTGATGTGCCAGATTTATATATAAAAAAATACTGAATATTTTCATGGTATTATCATGATGTAGACCAGGCCTGCACAACCCGCGACCCACGGGCCGCATGCGGCCCACCTGCACTCACTGTGTGGCCCGCGGCGGCTTTCTGCTCTCCCCCTCCATCCCGAGTCCACTCTCCCACGCCTCCCCGTGAGCCCCCGCTGTCACCATCCCCCGCGAGCCCGCTGTCACCATCCCCCGCGAGCCCGCTGTCAACATCCCCCGCGAGTCCGCTGTCAACATCCCCCGCGAGCCTGCTGTCACCCTCCCCCGCGAGCCCGCTATCCCCCTCGCAGGGTAGCAGCATGCTCTAGCATTGAGACACTTCCTGCCTGCTGCTTGCTAGAGCGTGCGTGCACTCCTGCCTGCTCTGACGCCGCCTTCTTGATGTGAGGTGCTGGGGTGTTAATGTGAGGTGCTGGGGGGCTTCATGTGTGGTGCAGGGGGGGTTGATATGAGGTGCTGGGGGCTTGATGTGAGGTGCTGGGGGGTTAATGTGAGGTGCTGGGGGGCTTGATATGTGGTGCAGGGGGGTTGATGTGAGGTGCTGGGGGTTAATGTTAGGTGCTGGGGGCTTGATGTGAGGTGCTGGGGAGTTAATGTGAGGTGCTGGGGGTCTTTATGTGTGGTGCAGGGGCGGTTGATGTGAGGTGCTGGGGGCTTGATGTGAGGTGCTGGGGGGTTAATGTGAGGTGTAGGGGGGCTTGATGTGTGGTGCAGGGGGGTTGATGTGAGGTGCTGGGGGGTTAATGTGAGGTGCTGGGTGGTTAATGTGAGGTGCAGGGGGAGTTGATGTGAGGTGCAGGGGAGTTGATGTGAGGTGCAGGGGGAGTTTATGTGAGGTGCAGTGGGGTTGATGTGAGGTGCAGGGGAGTTGATGTGAGGTGCAGGGGGAGTTGATGTGAGGTGCAGGGGGGGAGAGTGATGTGAGGTGCAAGGGGGAGAGTGATGTGAGGTGCAATGGGAGAGTGATGGAAGGTGCAGGGGCTTGATGTGAGGTGCTGGGGGGTTGATGTGAGGTGCTGGGGGTTAATGTGAGGTGCTGGGTGGTTAATGTGAGGTGCAGGGGGAGTTGATGTGAGGTGCAGGGAAGTTGATGTGAGGTGCAGGGAGGGTTGATGTGAGGTGCAGTGGGGTTGATGTGAGGTGCAGGGGGAGTTGATGTGAGGTGCTGGGGGCTTGATGTGAGGTGCTGGGGGGTTAATGTGAGGTGTAGGGGGGCTTGATGTGTGGTGCAGGGGGGTTGATGTGAGGTGCTGGGGGATTAATGTGAGGTGCTTGGTGGTTAATGTGAGGTGCAGGGGGAGTTGATGTGAGGTGCAGGGGAGTTGATGTGAGGTGCAGGGGGAGTTTATGTGAGGTGCAGTGGGGTTGATGTGAGGTGCAGGGGAGTTGATGTGAGGTGCAGGGGGAGTTTATGTGAGGTGCAGGGGGGGAGAGTGATGTGAGGTGCAAGGGGGAGAGTGATGTGAGGTGCAATGGGAGAGTGATGGAAGGTGCAGGGGCTTGATGTGAGGTGCTGGGGGGTTGATGTGAGGTGCTGGGGGTTAATGTGAGGTGCAGGGGGAGTTGATGTGAGGTGCAGGGAAGTTGATGTGAGGTGCAGGGAGGGTTGATGTGAGGTGCAGTGGGGTTGATGTGAGGTGCAGGGGAGTTGATGTGAGGTGCAGGGGGAGTTGATGTGAGGTGCAGGGGGGAGAGTGATGTGAGGTGCAAGGGGGAGAGTGGTGTGAGGTGCTGGGGGGGAGAGTGATGGAAGGTGCAGGGGCTTGATGTGAGGTGCTGGGGGGTTAATGTGAAGTGCTGGGGGGTTAATGTGAAGTGCTAGGTGGTTAATGTGAGGTGCTGGGGGGCTTTATTTGTGGTGCAGGGGGGGTTGATGTGAGGTGCTCGGGGGTTAATGTGAGGTGCTGGGGGGTTAATGTGAGGTGCTGGGGGCTTGATGTGAGGTGCTGGGGGGGTTGATGTGAGGTGCTGGGGGGTTAATGTGAGTGCAGGGGGAGTTGATGTGAGGTGCAGGGGGGTTGATGTGAGGTGCAGTGGGGTTGATGTGAGGTGCAGGGGAGTTGATGTGAGGTGCAGGGGGAGTTGATGTGAGGTGCAGGGGGGAGAGTGATGTGAGGTGCAAGGGGGAGAGTTATGTGACACTGGCGACACACTTTATTGCAGTGTGGCCAGTACCGCAAGCCGGGAGATTTCCCGGCTTGCAAGTGGCAGCCCCTCGGCGTGCCGCGCGTCTCCGATGCACACACGTCCAGGGCTCCCCGAGGGAGCCCTGGTGTCCCGCGATGTGGGGGACGGCGGCAGGGGGTTCCGGGGGACCCGGCGGACCCGGAGAGGAGAGGGGGAAGCCGCGATCGGCGGGCCTCTCGTCCGCTGCTTCGGCGCGCGCCCGGCACCCTCCGGCGCGCGCCAGGTAACTTCTGCGGCTGAGAACGGGCAAATGCTCGAATAAACTCGGCCGCAGCAGTGAGGTGCTGGGGGGGAGAGTGATGGAAGGTGCAGGGGCTTGATGTGAGGTGCTGGGGGGTTAATGTGAGGTGCTGGGGGGTTAATGTGAGGTGCTAGGTGGTTAATGTGAGGTGCTGGGGGGCTTTATTTGTGGTGCAGGGGGGGTTGATGTGAGGTGCTGGGGTGTGATATGAGGTGCTGGGGGGTTAATGTGAGGTGCTGGGGGCTTGATGTAAGGTGCTGGGGGGGTTGATGTGAGGTGCTGGGGGGTTAATGTGAGTGCAGGGGGAGTTGATGTGAGGTGCAGGGGGGTTGATATGAGGTGCAGGGGGGTTGATGTGAGGTGCAGGGGGGAGAGTTATGTGAGGTGCAGGGGGGAGAGTGATTTGAGGTGCAGGGGGGAGAGTGATTTGAGGTGCAGGGGGGAGAGTGATGTGAGGTGCAGGGGGGAGAGTGATGGAAGGTGCAGGGGCTTGATGTGAGGTGCTTGGGGGTTAATGTGAGGTGTTAGGGGGTTAATGTGAGGTGCTGGGGGGCTTTATGTGTGGTGCAGGGGGGGTTTATGTGAGGTGCTGGGGGGCTTGATGTGTGGTACAGAGGGTTAATGTGAGGTGCTGGGGCTTGATGTGAGGTGTTGGGGGCTTGAAGTTAGGTGTTGGGGGGTTAATGTGAGGTGCTGGGGGGTTAATGTGAGGTGCAGGGTGAGTTGATGTGAGGTGCTGGGGGGTTGATGTGAGGTGCTGGGGGCTTGAAGTGAGGTGCTGGGGGGTTAATGTGAGGTGCTGGGGGCTTGATTTGTGGTGGAGGGGGGGGTTGATGTGAGGTGCCGGGGGGTTGATGTGAGGTGCAGGGGGAGTTGATGTGAGGTGCAGGGGGGGAGAGTGATGTGAGGTGCAGGGGGGAGAGTGATGTGAGGTGCAGGGGGGAGAGTGATGTGAGGTGCAGGGGGGAGAATTATGGGAGGTGAAGGGGGGAAAATGATGGGAGGTGCAGGGGGAGAGTTATGGGAGGTGCAGGCGGGAGAATGATGGGAGGTGCAGGGGGGGGAATGATGTGAGGTGCAGGGGGAGAGGGATGTGAGGTGCAGGGGGGTGGGATATGTGTGGTTTGCAGGGCGGTATTGTGTGTTTGATGTGGAGGGGGTGTATTATGTGTGTGGGTGAGGGGGAGCGATGGGGGTACGAGAGATAGAGAGTATCACCAAAGGTTGATAGTGAGGGGTTCTGGGTGAGATATGAGGATGATGATGAAGGGTGCTGGGAGAGATATGAGGATGATGATGAGGGGTGCTGGGGGAGATATATGAGGATGATGAGGATGATGATGATGATGATGATGATGATGATGATGATGATGATGATGATGATGATGATGATGATGATGATTTTACCCGTGCGGCCCAATTTTTCTTTCCTTGGAGCAGTTCGGCCTTTCTCACGTTACGAGTTGTGCAGGCCTGATGTAGACATTTAACAACATTATGAAAAAAACAATGTGGTTTTACCGTGTCATAGCTATAAAATACTATTAAAACACTAAAGTAATTGTAATTGATTACACAATAGCAAGATTAATTATGCTCCTTTACTTAGTTAACATTACAAACAATTGCAAATGAGTTTTTACGATCTTGGTAGTTTAGTAGTTACAGTAGTTCACATCCATTCAATCCTCATTAACACTGGCATTTTTTATAGAATAATAATTCATATTTGTCCTCCCTTTTCTACTTACAATAAAATAATATATCCTTCCCAGAGCCACATAGGTTTCTATGGCAACAGAAGAAGATCAGCTTGTAACTGGTAATATCGACACACGTATTTGGAGGATTTTAAAAGGTTGTTCCGGGAGAATTCCATTGAAAAACTCAAATCAATTTATATGCTTTAACTGGGTAATATGATTTACAAATGCAAATCAAATGTTTCCATACATTATTTGTGTCTACAAAAAAAGGTAATTTAGTTAAAATTTCAGTAATTTAAAGAGAAAAGAACATGAACCAAAATGTTGGTTTTTATTTTCTACAGTATCAATTTGTTTTTGTTTTTTCATTTAGTAAATGAAGGTACAGAAGTGTACTTGGTTACAATATGTTCATATTTTCAACTCCTGGCTACTTATCCCCATTTGGTAGTCTGAATATGGTGCACCCTAAGAAGATTATCAACTAAGTCTTCTGGTTGCAAATCTGGTGAAAAAAGTACTCCACTAGATTTATCAGCGAGAAAATCGCTTTGGATTATTACCCTCAATGTATACTTTGAAAAATAATCATTTTAAATCAATAAAAATACCACTTGTGGATACATTTGCAGGCCTGCAACCCTATATTGCAACCCTATATTTCCCAAATAACATAGCATACTATGCTTCCACTGCAGCCAGGGATTCTGGGTAATTACTTACAAATGATCACTCACAGTGAGCCACTCTTTACTTCTTGTCCATGCTAACATGAATCCTTATAACCTCAAATATTTGGTCTTTTTTTATTCCCCTCAAAGTACAGTCTTTCAAACGCAGACTGCATGTAAATTAAGTGATTTTCTTCTGTTGACCTACTCTTTAAAAAATCATGCAGGAGGATAGGATTTTTTTTTTTTTGCATATTAGACAGTAACATCTCAACTGTGAAAAAAAGAGCCTCTGCCATGATTAAAGCAATGGAATAACAATGGTGAGAAAAAGCTAAAGCTTTGTCTTCTCTTTAAGGCAACAGTTCAAGCTGCCGATTAAAAATGAATTAATTTTATTTCCATTCAATATGTGCATCAAAACAATCTACAAACTGACAAGTGATTAGCTAAGTTGCTGATCGATACGTTCTCCTGTGATCGATCGGCGAAGATTCGGTACGGGGGTTCACTAAATCACTGTCAGTGCAGCAGAAAAGGACCAAAGATTCAAAGTTTTGTGTGGAAGATCATGTGACCAGACAGTCACTAGATACAAATGTGCACTGCTAGAGAGAGGGCAGGGCTCAAACAGCGGTGTGCCAGAGCCTGTTTCAGAAGAGGAAGTGGATGCGACTTTAACGAGTGCTCACCACAAATAGGACAGGGCCGCAGGGCTGAGGTGGGGATAGTGATATACACCGACCGACAACCGCGTAACCGCGTCCAGAGTGCAGAGTGAAGGTCATGTTGCCGGGTCACGGTAGGAGAGGTCTGAATAGTCGTTATACTCGCCGTTGTCTGGGGTTGGAGAAGTCGGATAGTCAATGTGTGTAGCCGGGGTCCAGGATTAGAGAAGGTGGGAGTCCAAATACAAGCCGAGGTCAGGGGTCAGAGAAGGCATCGGTCCGGGTACAAGCTGAGGTCATGCTAACAGAAAATCAAGGCAGAATGCAAGAGGAACAGCATGGTGCTTGAGGCAAGCACTTGAAACATAAAGTTTATGCTCAGCCAATTTGCCTAAGGGCTGGCTGAGCATATAAAGAACAGAGAGCCAATGGGAAGGCTGCAGGCAATGAATCATCACAGGTTGACTGTGTACTGTGTTCTGTGATTCTTTGTACTCTTCCTATCCTCCAATAACTTGGAATCTCTCCTCCTGCATCTCATTATGCCCTCCATATTGCTTTTTCCGTTTACTGTTTCCTCACTCCTTGGTGAACGTCTCTGTTCTTGCCAACTTCCCCACTCCCCACTGCACCATTATTTATACACCTCTCTCCCAAAAACTTCTTTAACTCTCAATAAAAAGCACACCAACAAATCCTCTATTCACACCCTCTATCTACTCCTTCCTGCTGCTGGGGATCTCCCCTAAGCCTGAAGCCAGACATACACACCTGCTTTTACCCATGCCTCCCTGCCATCTCTTCCCCTGTAAAGTGTGTTAACCCTTAAGTTATTTGACTAACCTTAAAACTTGCCCCACAAATCAAGCATCACAATAGTCTGCACTCATGGTTACTGTCCCACACTCAATCACTCCTACCAAAAATTGTGACCAAGCACTGCCATCAACAGCACTTATTCCCTCACTTACTGTCTCTGTAAGTTCCCCATCAAACCTCTTAGATTGTAAGCTCTTTGGAGCAGGGATTTATTTTCCTATTGTCTGTTTTTGCTGCGCTCATTGTATTATTATAATTCCCTGTACTGTATTCTTTGTGAAGCGCTGAGTACACTTTTGGCGTTATATAAATAAAGACATACAATACAATATACTGATAGGCAGGGGCGGAGTGTACCGCAGCTATGGAATAATACATGTTGTTAACCCCTTGAGTGCCCCATGTAATGCGACATCGGTGTGAAGTGGAGACAGGATCATCCGCCTTTGCAATTAGAGGACCCCAAAAATAATTTGTAATTCATTTCCAAAGAAACAAAACTGCCAACCCATTACTTGAAGCATTCCTAGATGTGTTTAAGGAAGCCAATTTGACTGTTAAATGGTTGACAAACGGTTGTATTTTGTCCAGTTATGTTTTTACATGGGATTTGACCATTAATTGTATGGTGCATTATTAGCCATATTCCGCAGAAATTGTATATGTCAATCATCATCATTGAAGACAGGAAAGGAGTACTTCAGCAAAATGATGATTGCATTTTTGGTGACTTTTTTTTCCTTTATATAAAACCAGTATTTTGTCTGTGAAGGAAATGGAAATATTTTAGTTCTTCCCAGCAAAGGCTAACTAGCTCCACCATGAGGTAAACTTAGTTATCTTCACAAACAGAATATGATATTTGATATACAGTAACAATAGATTTAGTAACAATTCAATGATAATTATGTATGGCACTGCTAATCTATATTAACTATTGATAGTACATTTTGATGAATAATAAATTAACATATTTGGTAGTAAACAGGTAAATGGAGTAACTGAATACAGGTAGTAACTAGAGAAACCAAACACATCTATATTGAAAGACACAAGGGAGTAGGGTACCCACACGCAAACAAGAAGAACAGGTGAATCAGAAGAGGTCATTTATTGTAAACTAGCACTAAAAACAGACACCATATGTACTGTATACAAGCACAGGGGGGGGGGGGGGGAGGGTCTTGATTTAATATCGTTATTCCCCACTCACCCCTTTTTTTGGGGGGATTGTTATTCCCCTCACCCCCCCCCCCCTCCTAACCCTTTCCTATGTGGTTTTTGGCGCTTGCCTGCCCTAGTTTGACCCATCCTATTTACCAGAACCCCTTTCTTTTTTTTGTGGGCCATTGTTATGTTATGAGCTAAGCTAATTATTCCTTTTTATACGTTATATTATCTTTCTGTGCTCTTTGTACATATTTGAGCTCACACCACTCACCTGTGTGTGTTTGTATACACTACGTATGGTGTCTTTTTAAGCGCTAGTTAACAGTAAATGACATTCTGATTCACTTGTTATTCTCGTTTGCTTGTTTTTGTGTACGGGTTCCCTACTCCTTTGTGTCTATATGTATTGAGGGATTTAAGGGTCCCTTTGGGTTAATAGCACCATTGCTATTTACTTTGGGAGTGCCAACTCTCGCTATTATATACATCTATATTGAATGTTTTCAAAATGATTTCTCAAAGTTAATCTTAAATCACATTAAATGTACTGTATGTAGTTTAACATAAAGTATATTAATAGCACATTTAGAGCAGTAATTCTGTATTCTTTGTATTGAATAAAAATCTAGGTGGTCCTACCATTGTACAGCTACAAAGGAACCATGGCAACATATATGCCTTCCTCGAATAGTTAAATATGGTCACTCCTTCTCAATAAACACACTGAATCCCAGAAAGCTCAAGAAACCCCAAAACTCCTTCTCAAGCCTGAATTAAAATGTGCTCTCTTTCATACTATAATCATACTGCACAGTTCAGATCAGATTAAGATAAAAGGTACATGTAAAAATGTTTTGGTAATTATCTTAAATAATATTGCTAAATTTGTATAGATAACTTTGTGGATGGAACTAACTTTGTAGATGTGATGTTAAGTTGTTAATAGATAGAAATGGAAGACTGAAATGCTCAAATCTGATAAGTTTTGCAATTCTAGAACAGCATGTACTGTATCTTTATAAGATTCTCCAGTATTGATGGATAGAACGTAATAGGTAGATACAGCTTGGTAACATTATATTGGAAAAGGAATTTATATGGTGCTCACTCAATGACTGTCCAAATAATGTAGTTTGAATGTTTGATCAGCGTCCTTTATGTAATTTTTTTTAATTACAGAAATTACAACTTTCATTAGTCAGTTGATCCACATAATTATTTTCTTCCTCAAAGGGATTCCCACATACAGTGGCAGAGAAGCTTTCTAATTGAATCTCAATCACAAAGGACCCAATGAAACAATTACTTAACTATACATAACACTCAGTAAGTTCATTAATTATATATGCAAAACTAATTAAAATAAAGGGTATGCATTCAGTATATTTCTTTTTCTTTTTTTTTAATCAGCCATATTTTGTGTGCCAAGAAGTCCTAAAATGCTTAATACTTAATAAAACTAGAGCACACAGAAAGATCCCCAATAAGGCGCACCGCAGAACTGAGTGGTATTAGATCATGGTCCTGCAATGCGCAGACATACAACATTTAATAAAGTTTATTATTACATAATTAATTAAAACTGTGAAGCTTCTTGTAACTATCTTGTGCTAGGTAATGCTAGCTCTAGTGACAGGAGTATACCTAGGATGAGGATGATACACACAAGGAAGGTATGGCTATAACTAGTTCAGCTTGACCCGTCCTTTGGTAGACCTCCTCTTGAGTGAATCGTGGGGTAGAGGTATTAATATACCATTTATTAAACCCAGCGTAGGTAAGAGGAGATGTTCCTAGGATTTGGTGCTTTATAAGAAATGCCTATTAAGCAACCATACACGTGGTAATGACCACGTTGATAAGCAATATTAATGCCAGTGGGATCCTATAGCTGATGTAGTGACATGTTTAAAACATTCATGGTGTATCATCATATATAGTCACATCCATAGTGATGATTGTTGGGCGAATGGCCCGTTAGGTCCTGTATATAATGCTGGTCGAATATTGAGTGGATAGTATTGGATTGTATCTCAACACTGATAGAGCTCAGATCCAACACACTGCAGTTATATGTGTTTACTGCATATCAGCCCATGTGATAGCTATCGATGGGTGAATAAACCATATATTGGTGTGGTTATGATATCCACACTACTCTCATGGTGTGACACGATAGCCCTATATGGCCGGACACGAGTATTCAGATGACCATGGCAGCTATGTGTACCAAGAAGTATCAGATCAATAGTGAGGTACACAGATCTCTGTATAGAGCTTTGATCTTGCACGTTGCAGTTACTCGTAATTCCTGCGTGCTGATTCCCAGTGATAGTGCATCCATGGGAAATGTATCATGTGTCCATATACTTCGTGTTCTGGCTCCGTGTATGCGGAAACATGTAGTGACACTATATATCACTGTATGATGTGTCGCTCAAAACGAGGGTGTGGTGAGACGCTATCAGTTGAATCCCACCGCTGCAATTGACTGTACTTCAAAATGAGTACCCAGTATCGCTGGATCAGCGCGATGTCGCACTGCCAGGATCACGTGGATATTTTAAGGTAAGTGTACTTGATAACACTGTATGCCACTACAGGTTGTAGGTGGCTCTCGACTGATTCTCACTCCTGCAATGGACCAAAGTGGTAAAGATGAGTACCCTGTGTTGCGGGTGCCGCTCTAGGTTAACAGCCAGAGTCACGTAGGTATTGTTAAATTTGGAATACATCCACAAATATATAAGGAATATAAGGGATATACGAAGTGTCAGATTAATAGTGAGGTACACAGATCTCGGTATAGAGCTCTAATCTTGCACGTTGCAGTTACTCGTAATTCCTGCGTGCCGATTCCCAGTAGTATTACGTTCATGGGAAATCTATCATGTGTCCATATACTTCGTGTACTGGCTCCGTGTATGCGGAAACATGTAATAACGCTATATACCACTGCATGATGTGTCGCTCAAAATGAGAGTGTGTGAGACGCTATCGGCTGAATCCTACCGCTACAATAGACTGTACTTCTAATGAGTATCCAGTGTTGCGGGGTCAGTGTGGTGTCGCATTTCCAGGATCACGTGGATATTTTAAGGTAAGTATACGTGATAACACTGTGTGCCGCTACAAGCTGTAGGTGGCTCTCGACTGGATCTCACCCCTGCATTGGACTATAGTGGTAATGTTGAGTACCCTGTGTTGCGGGTGCCGCTCTAAGTTACACAGCCAGAGTCACGTAGGTATTTTTAAATTGGAATACATCCGCCAATATATAAGAGATATTATGTTAGTATAGTGGCCGTAAGCGGTCCGCAGAGTGAAGCCTGGAAGGGTATTGTACAGTGATATAGATTATATATAGCAAGGACTCTAGTGAAGTGTTTGACTTTAGCATAACCCGTGGATGGAGATGCAGTGTTGTGAGTTGATATCACAAGTCCGTGAAGTCACATAGGTACTGCAGCATGGGAGGATCTGCAGTTGAGTATATGAACCAGCGTAATCGCCCGTATAAATGCCTCAAGTAGAGGTATCAAGAAAGCTTCATATTTATTCTTTATTATACACCATAGCAATATTAAAAACCCGACGTACATTTCGTCGCCTACAGC
Source organism: Ascaphus truei (assembly GCF_040206685.1). NCBI lineage: Eukaryota > Metazoa > Chordata > Amphibia > Anura > Ascaphidae > Ascaphus > Ascaphus truei. Next base: position 400,617,515 of record NC_134483.1, read on the forward strand.
GACTTCTTCCGGGGTGGGCGTTGACGCGTCTCTGTCGGCCCCTATATACGTCATCGTTGCCGTAGCAACCGTGAGACGCTAGTGTGGTATCGCGATGGTTGTGGTGGTGCGAGTGTACTGCAGCTTAGCATTGTAAGTAAAAAATGCGCAAAGAGGGACCAAATAAATGACTTACAGTGGTGTCCTTTGCATGTTAAAATTACAATTACCAGAGACCTATACGGAAGTGCAAGGTAGGTTAATGCAGTAGTAGAAAGTCTAGTGTATAACTGCAAAAATTATAATAACTATGAAGTTGTTGTTAATTCTCTGTAATTGATTACTAGAGGAATACTAGAGGAAGGACCATGATCTAATACCACTCAGGTCTGCGGTGCGCCTTTTGGGGATCTTTCTGTGTGCTCTACACACCCCTTTCTCCTAAGTATCTATCCCTGGCAGCACGCGACCATATCCATTCACCTAGGGGTTTGAGCGAGGTATCACAATATCTCTAGTACTTAATAAAACTGCAACAATTTCATATTGTATAAAGGTAAGGTGACCAGAGACATTAATGGTTTTTGAGGTTTTGTCCTGGTGTCCCGGGGTGAGTAAAACGTCTCATCTTTATGGTTATTTAAATTGTTGCTCCAAACCTCTTGTAGCAGAAAATTCAAAACCGGATCATACAGTACAGTATGATACATTTTAATCCACTGCTGCTGTAGCCTGGCATTCACCGCTACCATCTCCTCTGCTGTCAGCATTGGATGTTAGGTCCACCCCAAAAGGCAGGGCCAACATTAGCATCTGCCCACGAGAGCAGCACGGGACTTGAGGCCTTCTCAGTCCCCTCGCTCATAGGTACAGTGTGTGTGAGTTGCACATGTGTGTGTCTGTGGAGGTGAGCTGTGTGTGTGTATGTGTGTCTGGGGGGGGGGTCTGTTTGTGTGTGTCTTACGGGGTGAGATGTGTGTATGTGTCTTGGGGAAGCTGTGTGTGTCTTTGGGGAGCTTTGTGTGGGTGTGGGTGTTGGGGGTTGCTGTGTGTTCATGTGTCTTGGGGGGACCTGTTTGTGCATGCCTGAGGGGGGAGCTGTGTGTGTGGGTCTTGGAAGGGGGAGCTGTGTGTGTGTGTTTTGGGGGGTTATGTGTGTGTGTCTTGGTGAGGAGTGCTGTGTGTGTGTGTCTTGAAAGGGGTAAGCTATGTGGATGTCTTGGGTGAAGCTGTGTGTGTAGATCTTGGGGTGAGGTGTGTGTGTCTTGGGGGGCTGTGTTTGTTTCTTGGGGAGAGATATGTGTGTGTGTCTTGAGGGGGAGCTGTGTGTGTGTCGTTGGGGGTAGCCTTGTGTGTGAGTGTGTGGTTTTTTTTGTGGGGAGAGGAGCTGTGTATGTGTGTAGGGGGATGTGTGTGTGTTGGGGTTGCTGTGTGTTTGTGTGTCTTGGTGGTGCTGTTTGTGTGTGTCTGAGGGGGGAGCTGTGTGTGTGGGTTTTGGAAGGGGGAGCTGTGTGTGTGTGTGTGTCTTGGGGGTTGTGTGTGTGTGTCTTGGGGAGGAGAGCTGTGTGTGTGTGTGTTGAAGGGGGTAAGCTATGTGGGTGTCTTGGGGGAAGCTGTGTATGTACATCTTGGGGTGGGCTGTGTGTCCTCGGGGGGCTGTGTTTGTGTCTTGGGGGGAGCTATGTGTGTGTGTCTGTGTGTTTGGGGGATGCCTTGTGTGTGTGTGAGTGTGTGTGTCTTTTTGTGTGGTGGGAGGAGCTGTCTGTGTCTAGTGTGTGGCTGTGTGTATATCTTGTGGGGAGAAGCTGTGTGAGTGTGTGTGTCTTGGGGGGGAGCTGTGTGACTGTCTTGGAGGGAGCTGTGTGTATGTCTTGGGTGTGTGTTTTTCTTTGAGGGAGCTGTATGTGTGTTGGGGATGTAGTTGTGTTTGTGTCTTTGGGGGAGGTGTGAGTGTCTTTGGGGGGAGGTGTGTGTGTCTTGGTGGGGAGCTGTGTGTGTGTATGGGGTGTAGCCGTGTGTGTGTCTTTGGGGGAGGTGTGTGTGTCTTTGGGGGGAGGTGTGTGTGTCTTGGTGGGAAGCTATGTTTGTGTGTGATTCATGGAGGGAGATGTGTGTGAAGAGGGGGCATTGAGTGAATGAGTGAAAGAGGAGATGTGAGAGGGGAAGAGTGTGGTAAGAGGGGTGGAAGAGTTGGGTGTAAGTGTTAAGGAGGGGGAAGAGAGGACTTTGGAGTGAGAGAGAGATGCATGCATGAGAGAGAGATTTGTGCATGAAAGAGATACGTGCATGATAGAAAGAGGGGTGTATAAGTTAGACAAGTGCATGAAAGAGAGAGAGGTGTGCGTGAGACAGAGGGTTGTATGAGAGGAAGGGTTGTGTGAGAGAGAGAGAGTGTGTGAGAGAGAGGGGTGTGAGTGAGAGAGGGTGCATGATTGAGAGAGGGGTGCGTGAGTGAGGGAGGGGCAAAGAGAGAGAGAGGGGTCAGAGAGAGAGAGAGGGGTAAGAGAGAAGCGTAGGAGAGAGAAAGGGGTGTCTGAGAGAGTGAGAGGGGTGTCTGAGAGAGAGATAGGTGAAAGAGAGGGTGTGAGAGAGGGGTACATGAGAGTTGGATGGGTGTGTGAGCAAGAGGGGTGCATGAGCGAGAGGGGTGCGTGAGCCAGAGGGCTGCGTGAGCGAGAAGGCTGCATGAGCGAGAGGGCTGCATGAGCGAGAGGGCTGCATGAGCGAGAAAGCTGTGTGAGCGAGAGGGCTGTGAGAGAGAGACGAGTGTGAGAGCGAGGGGGTGTTTGAGAAATAGAGGTGCGAGAGTTAGAGGGGTGCATTAACGAGAGAAAGGGGTGCATGAGAGAGAGGGGGATGTGAGAATAAGGCCACGTCCATGGTAAGTGATGCCGGGCGGAGGCGCGCTGAGGCTGAGGGAAAGCGGGTGCTTTCCCTGGCCTTAGACCGCGCGCCGTCCGGGGCGTGTGGGGGGCGGGTCAGGGGGCGGGCCAGTGACGTCACGGAGCTGGTTCGCCCACATTGGGCGAACCGCTCACGTGACCGGCCCTGCGCTCCGGCAAGTGCGAAAATGTAACATTTTGCTAAGACTTACGCTTCCGCACACTTGTGGAAGCGTAAGCGAGCCCCTGCTAAAGCTGCTCTCATTGCGGCTGAAGGGGCTCAGTGCCGAGCGTAAGCGCGCCTCAGCATGGTGCGCTGACCATGCCAGAGGCCTAAAAGAGGGGTGCATGAGCAAGAGGGGTGTGTGAGCGAAAGGGGTGCATGAGCGAGAGAGAGGGGTGCATGAGCGAGAGGGGTAAGTGAGCGAGAGTGAGAAGGGTGCGTGAGCAAGAGTGGTGCCTGAGCGAGTTCAAGAGGAGTGCGGGAGCAAGAGGGATGCATGAGCAAGAGAGGTGCGTGAACGAAAAGGGGGTGGATGAGCGAGAGAGGGGCTGCGTGAACGAAAAGGGGCTGGATGAGTGAAAGAGGGGGTGCATGAGTGAGATAGAGGGGTACATGAGTGAGCGGGGTGTGTGAGCAAGAGGGGTGCATGAGTGAAAGGGGTCATGAGGAAAGGAGTGCATGAGCAAGAGATGGGGTACGTGAGAAAGAGATGGGTGCATGAGTGAGAGATGATTAATAAATTATTTTGTATTTTGTCTCGGTTTGTCACTTTAAAAATATGATCACCTAATATAAAGGATTTTGCATAGAACCATATTTTCTTAGTGACAACAAGCCATACGGCCCTTTGTCCTACATACATTCAAGTGAAGAGGCCATAAGTAAATTTGCCTTGAAGCTTATTCTTTCAAGTTGGTTTAACTGAAGAGAGAATAGTGACATTGTGTCCGTATGCTCCCCATGTAAATCTTGCTGTCTGCCCCACCATTAAAAGTGAGCTCTGACTTTTTAAAAGGTGATTATTTCTTATCTTCTGTATCTTGCAATAGATCTCTTTAAAGCTGCCATTCCTCCTTTTTTTGTAAGTACAAAAAGTGCTCTTAAATTCCTGAAATCCCTTTATTGCTGTATATAAAAATGTAGTGCTCTTATGACTATAGTGTATAATTTCTAATGCCCTGATTAATGTGAAAACGTGATACCCCCTTTGGTGCAGAATATAGAAACTGTTTGCAATACAATACACAGTGAGCCAGCCACAGGGAGAGTTACATAAGGCGCTCAGTTCACTGAGCCTTCTTGTTGATGTAATAACTCTTAAAAAGACTTCCAACACCAGGTTGAGGTAACATTGTGGAACTGGATGTCTAAACCTTGGATTAATATTCCCAAATGTTATGACAAAAAAATGAACATACTGTATTGGTTTATTTACAAGACTGCTAGACTCATGGCTACTGTCCCACATCCACAGTCATTCCTATCAACCATGGCCAAGCTCTGTCATTTACTGCACGTATTCCCTCAACTGCTGTCTCTGTACATCTCCCAACATACCAATTAGAATGCAAGCTCTCCGGAGCAGGGATTTCCTTTTATATTGTCTGATTTTGTTTGTTTCACTTATTGTATTATATTCCTTGTAGTGTATTGTCTCTTTTTAAAGCACTGAGTGCACTGTGCATGCTATATAAATAAAGATATACATACAAAGATTTATAGACCTTTCTCCACTGTATTGATAACTGAACAGTTTGATTCCACTTGAAAGAAGCTTCAGAAAAAAAGCGTGTCAGCACCCTTCACGCTTCAGGGAGCTCCAGGATGCCCAGAGATATATCACCCCCCCCTCCCCCTCAAAGCACAGCACTTCCATACCCCTGTCCAATACACTGCAATCTCAGACAGGAGTGCATAAAACAAAGGGCTTTATTGCATGCAGTCACTGCAGTTGGTATTTACAATGTAGCAGATGAATGTCAGAGTATCCCAGGCCTCTGAATGGTGCAGGGCCTTCTGGTAAATCTTGAGGCCTCTGTTGTAATGTAAGTGTTCTCCCAGCCCCCTAGGGGCTGGGGGCATGCTCATCCCTGATGGGAGAGACCCACACCCTTCCAGTCTCTCCAGTCTCCAGACTCCAGACCAGAACTCACAAACAGTTTGGCACTTCCTCTCTTAGATCTGGAAGGGGAGGGCATAGTGTCTGCACCACTTTTGGCTGTACACAAACACAATGTCACCTCCTCTCCTGTTACTCAGATAGTAGCATGAGGGGGGTTTGTGACAGTGAGGGGGTACCCAGGCCAATAATAAATGTATTATGCCCGGCTGGGTGCCCCTGAGCCATATTGGGGAGTTTGAAGTGTAAACTCTGCAACCCAGTTATGGCATGTGGACTGTATTTCAATAAAGATGTATGTGTGTGTTTTACTGCTCCATGAGTGCTAATCAGCAGAGATTCACAGGGCATGAGTTTCATGGATGATTTTACGGTAAAATGTTGTGTGTTTTGGTAGAAGGGGGGCAAAATGGTTACCCCAAAACATGTACTCAGGAATCCTACCAGATTCCTGGGGACATGAAGACACAGACCACCGGACAAAATCCTCCCTAGGAAGCAGTTGGCAGCACATTGCCAGATCTCCCTGTTTCAGCACAGACCAGAACAGTAAGACCGGGCAGGGGGAAATCACATTCCAGGGTCCCCCGGTATATACCCAAACCCCAGAACTCAGTACAGAGGTTCAGTGTCTTTCCCACCAGGTATAAGGTGCAAGAGGGAAAATGTTTTTAAAACTTAGCGCTTGAGGAATAAAAGCAGCTGTGTGCTAACTTTGGTTAGAAAGCTACCAGTGCGCTGAAACTTGCTGTGCAACTCTAGGATAGGTGGGAAAACTTATTCCCACAGAGGGATTGGCTGCACTACTTAGCGATTTAAACTCTAAGAATGCATGCAGCCCATTGGGAATCAGATTCATCTAAAGTTCTACAAGATTAACAAGATTTACAGTTCCAGCTAAGAAAACCTCTAAGATTTCATAAGGGTTAAAGATTCCAAGTGCCATTACTTGGAGCTTCCTAGCAAAAGTTAGCAAAAAGCCGCTTTTATTCTTTAAGCGCTGTACTTAGAAACATTTTCTCATTTTATCTTACAGGTAAAACATTCTAAACAATCACTTAGAAAATAATTCCCTCTCACCACCTTATACCTGGTGGGAGATACTCCGAACCCCTACACTGGGTTCTGGGGGTTTGGGCATATACCGGGAGACACTGGAATGTGATTTCTCCCCTGCCTGGTCTTACCATTCTGGTCTGTGCTGAAGCAGGGAGATCTGGCGGTGAGCTGCTAACTGCTTCCTAGGGAGGATTTTGTCCGGTGGTCTGTGTCTTCATGTCTCCAGGAATCTGGTAGGATCCCTGGGTACATGTTTTGGGGTAACCAGCTGGTCTGGCCCCCTTCTACCCAAACACACCCTGACAACATTTTACCGTAAAATCATCCCTGAAACTCATACCCTGCGAATCTCCGCTGTTTGGCACTCCTGGAACAGTAAAACACACATACCTCTTTATTGAAATAATTTAAATACCATAACTGGGTTGCAGAGCTGAAACTTCAAACTACCCAATATGGCTCAGGGGCACCCAGCCGGGCATAATACCTTTATTATTGGCCTGGGTACCCCCTCACCGTCATAGCAGGTACTGTACCTGCCCAGTGGCCACAGCATGGGTGAACTCTGCTCGGATATGGGAGCACACCAGCACCTGGAACAGTGCCTGGCCGGTAAGGGAAACAGATATAGCCAGATATATTGTCGAGTATTCCTCCAGGAAACCACCATATGCCAACAATATGCTTTTACGGATTGTGTGTCAAAACTTTTGCCGTAAGTATGAGACATGACGTTTCTGTCTTGCAACAAAAGACCGCCTTATAGTTATGCTTATGTGATATATAGCACCATTTAAGTTTGGACCGGTAAGAAAGTAATTCTATCTGAGATCTATCAGTAGATCATTAGAAAGTATAAATTCTACAAAGAAAACACAAACCAAAAAGGGTGGAAGAATTCTTTTAGACACAACTTGAGCATGGATGATCACTTTATTAGATCACTTCTGCGTTCTGGCAAGAGGGTCGATTACTAGGCAGTACACACATCGTGGGTAGGTATGTTGGATCATGGCAACTTTCGAAGGAGAAACAGATTGGTCGAGAATCAAAAATCGACCTTCCAGAAATGCTCCCACCAATCTGCCTCCACCCGAGTGCCTGCCCCAATACCATTACCAGAATGAACCAAGCAACTGAAGAAAACCTATATCCCAACTACCTGGCTCCAACCGAGTACCTGCCTGGTTGGAGTACCTGTCTCCGTGATCCCATTACCCAATATAATTACCAGGATGGACCAAAGCAACTCAGAAAACGAGATGAAGCTACATCCCAACTACATGATTGACTCGAGCATCTAAGTACAACACACCCCTTGCATCAACAATGGATCATAGCCACCAAATGTGTAATGTATTTAATCAAGGTAAATATAAATGTACACAAGCTTACATACAGTACTGTAGAGTAGAACTGTAGTTCCTAAATGAGACACATATGCGTTCCATACATTACGCATATGCTAAAATAGAAAGGCATGCATATGTATGCCATAGACCAAGGGTGCGCAAACTTGGGGGTGCAAGATTTTCAGGGGTTGCAGTGCTTACAGAGGTCCTATGCTCTTCACCAAGGCATTTAAATTAAATGCCCTCACCCAAGCTAAACAAACCTACTTTTGTTCACTAATCAACACTGACAAGTCTAATTCTGTCTTTGACTCGCTACTCAGACCACTGTCAGTTACCTGTTTCCCTTCCTCTATATCTCCCCAGGACTTTGCTGACTATTTCAAGATAAAGGTGGATTTCATTCGCCAAAACATCCACTCTGTATCCTCCATCTTCAGCACCTCTTCTTCCTAACTCTCGTCCTGCCTTCCTTTATTTTTTTTCCCTCTGTCACAGAGAATGATGTGTCACTGCTGATCTCCTCTTCTCCCTCTACCACTTGCCCCATTGACCCCATTCTCTCCCATCTCCAAAACCTCTTGTTCTTACACTCGACATAAGTTCAGCTCCTCCCTTGTCTCTGGTACCTATCCCACCTCTTTCAAGAATCATGCGACAGTTCTACCCTTACTCAAAAACAACAAGCTTGATCCCACCTGTCTCTTTAATTATCACCCTTTCTCCCTCCTGCCTTTTGCCTCTAAACTCCTTGGATACCTTGTATTCTCTCACTTGCTCCATTTTCTCACCTGCTATTCTCTCCTAGACCCTCTGTAATCTGGTTTCTACACTGCTCACTTCACTGAAACAGCCCTCACTGAAATAACTAATGACCTCCATACTGACAAAGGTCATTATACTCATATTACGCTCATATTACTTGACCTCACTACAGTATTTGATGCTGAGAACAACCCTCTTCTCCTTAACATTCTCCATGTTCTTGGTATCCATAACAGATCTCTATTCTGGATTTCATCTTACCTCGCTCATCATATCTTGGGTTTCATTTGCTAACACCTCCTCCTCCTTTGTCGATCTCTCTGTGGGCATAACCCAGGATCTGTCCTGGTACCACTTCTTTTTACACACTCTCTCTAGGTTAACTTATCACATCTTTGGGTCAAAATATCATCTCTATGCTTGGCACACACATTTACCTTTCGATCCCTGACCTTACACCTGCCACACAGACCAATGTCTCTGAATTTCTCACCGCTATATCATCCTGGATGGCCCTCTGCCAACTCGATACTTAACATGTTAAAGACAGAGATCCTCATATATCCTCCCAAGCCTAGCCCTACTGCCCCCTAATACATTGTTGGCATATACCCAGTATCACAAGCATGCTGCTATGTGTCACATTTGACTCCTCCCTCACATTCTCTTCTCACATTCAGAATGTAGCAAAAAATGTTGTCGTTTTCTTCCATAACATTGCAAAGATTCACCCTTTCCTCTGTTGCTCTACTGCTAAAACTTTAACGCAGGCCCTCATTCTCTCCCGTCTCGACTATTGTTATCTTCTTCTGTCTGGCCTCCTTGCCTCTCATCTGTTTCTCTGTTTTGGACTACAATCTACCCTAAACACTGTTGCTAGAATAACTTTACTCTCTCCTAAATCTGTCTCCAAACCTGTCTTGCAAAAATTCCTCCCCTGGCTTCCTATATAATCCTGTATTACTTACAAAATTATCCTCCTTTCTTCAAAGGTCATACACTCCTCTGCCCCCCATCCTTATATCTTAGCCCTCATTTCTCACTGTACACCTTCTTGACTTTTATGTTCTGCTCAAGGATGTCTTCTGTCTACACCTTTTGTATCTAAAGCCCTGTTACTCTCTGCTCCACACCTCTGGAATACCCTTCCCCTCAATATCCCACTAGCACAATCTCTCTCCACTTTTAAGACATCTTAAAACACACATCTTGAATAAAGCATATGGGTTGCTCCATTTGGCTGTTGCTATACATCTCATATGCACTAACCTTGACCCCTTGTAGATGCACTTAGCAAAACACTCTCCTTCTGTCTCTGAAAGTTCTCCATACTTTCCATATAGATTGTAAGATCTTCGAGCTTAGTGTATGTACTAATGTGTGCCCATAAGAACACTTTATAATTGTGTTTAAAAGCTTATTTATGTTTGTGTGCATGTGCTTTATACGTGTGTAGCAGGGTGAAAGCATGGTCTCATGTTTGCCCCCCCCGCCAACAATGGACCTTGGGAACCCAGCTGCAACCCCATGTATTAAGGGGACTGTGGACAAGGATATCATTCAATTACAAGCTCACCTGTTCAGAAGAGTTGGTTTTGGTTTGAGGACCGGGTGGAGGTCTTCCTCGTTTAGTAACAGATGCCAGTGCTTGTTGAGATCCTGAGTGATTCACAGCACCTTCGCTAAGATGTCAGGAAGCACTTCAGAGATCACTCTATGCCTATCACAGTCGCATACATCCACCACATAATTCATTAATGTGCTAACCAACATAACTATTGGTTCTTCTGGGCTTTCATACCTCACCAGAAAACCCATTTCAGGGACACCCAGCATACATACTTACTAACCAACGGTGAACTATTGAGTATTGGACCTAACAGACTTTTTACCCCTGAGGAAGAAAGCAAGACTTTCGAAACGCGTAGGGTGGTTCTGTAGTGTGGTACTCGGGTGTGAGTGCTGTACCCTTCCAAAGCTGGGAGCTGTGAGCTGTGAGCTGTGGTAAATCAAATGCTGGCGTAGGAATATCCAACATTTCAGCATTGCTGTGTTTGGTGCACGTGGCCCGGGCAGACCAGGAAGTATCTGTGTGTGTGGTCCTGGAGCTTCTGCAGTGCTGGGAGAGGACTGAGGCAGACGCAGCTAGCTGGAAAAACCTGTCCCTGCCCATAAGAGACTCCTCGTCTGAGCCCAGGTGTTAACAACAGCAGCATCAGCAGCAGCAGCAGCAGCAGCAGCTATCCATAAGAGGGGATACTCTTTGAATTATCCATTGCCTGATTACATCCTGTTTTCGGTAAGCAGGTACCCCCACCCGAGTTGGAGAATCTTGCCTGAACCTAATATATGTTTTTATGTACTATTTTATGTGTAATAAGTGTATTTTATGATATTAATGATATGCCATATTAAATGCCATTGTGAGTAGTTACCTGTTGTTCTCAGCGTCTGTTAAGTGTTGTTTGTTTATGTATGTGTATGTTTTACAGTATTATGTTATGATTTGATTTCTTTGTATATTTACATGTTCACCCTTACCACGTGGAGCATCCAATCGGACGGGCGATTTCCGTGGCTCTGGTTGTATATTTTATAATATATATTTTATAATATCTATTAGAATTGCTTTGATCATTACAGTGTTGAGCGCCACTGATATAACTTCTTTTCCACTTCTATAGCCTGACTAGGGGTCAGGGTTATATCACCGGCTGCCAGCTCACTGTGGGATATAGCGCTACCTATTTGTTTTTCCTTTGTTTATATTACACAACTACCATTCATGCAGTTTTAGAGTGCAAACAATTTGGGCTTTTTATTCCCTCTTTCTTAAGAGGGAATGCTATCTCTCTTTTTGGTATTTGATAAGGCACAGGACCTGCACTTGCTAAAGCTGGCCCTCTGGTTAATTCTGGTTTTTTTTTGTAACACTATTTAATTGATTTTCAAGACAAAGCATTAGTACACAATACTTCAATTGTTTCAATTAACATCCAAATAAAATCATAACACACTAAAAACATAAATCCATATGAGGGGAGGACGGGGCTCCTACCCTTGTGTTGCATATCCCAATAAATTGATCTTACTCCGTGTTCTCATTCCCTGTGTGGCTCAACCCACTTCCATTTCTTGAACCCTTCAGCCCAACCTGTGTTGTAATATTTTACCAGCCGTCAGCCGAGAACGCACATCTAACTATCACAGCAAAATTGTGGCACCGTTCACTCCTGGGATGTCTGTCTGAGTCAGCAATGGTAGCCAGACTTTTTGGAATTTGACACCAGTGTCATTAACTAAACTTATTAATTTTTCCATATGGAAAACATACCAAATTCTGTTTCGAATTTTAAGAATTGTTGGAACTTCTTTTTGTTTCCAGAATGCTGCGATCTGGCACTTCGTTGCCGTTGCAAAATGAGCAACCAATTTACTCTTGACCCTGGCTAGGCCTGAGGTAGGTCTTTTTAATAGGAAGAGCCACGGGTCCATTGGAATTGTGAGGTCCAAAATACTCTGAAGCCAATAATGAATTTCCTCTTACAAGGGCAAGACCACAGCATATGCACCAGATCAGATGATTTTCGACATTGTTTCAGACACAATAGGTAGTATCCTGGGACAAATCTGGATCATTTTAATGAGTGTGATACATCTCATTAACACTTTATATGCATTCTCCCTTAACGTGGTGAAGATTGAACTTTTGCATGCCGAGACAAAAATCTCATTCCAGTCTTCACATTCCAGTACCTCTCCTAGGTCTGATCGCTATTTGGACATATAGCTAAGCTTTTCGGCATAGTCAGGACCCGAACAGGTTATCTCCTTATACATTTGTGATGTAAGTCTACTTATATCTGTTTCAATAAACAGAGCTTTTCGAAGTTTGTCAATAGGGGACGGGAACAATGTTTGTTATAGAATGCTCTGATCTGGAGGTATCAAAAGAATTCCGAATGGAGAATATTTTTTTCAGATCTAATTTGTTCAAATGATTTGATACTTCTATTTCTCTGCAGAGCTAAGTCTTGTAAATCCCTTCTGTTTCCATATTGCAAAATCTGTTCTATTCAGGCCCAGAGCAAACTCCGGATTACTCCACAGAGGGGCCATTATTAAATTTCTATTTGTCTGGGAGCATTTAAATCTTGAGGCCTCCCAAATTGACCAGGGGTTGGTCAATGAGGATAGCAGTTCTTTGATGATTCTAAACACCGACTTTGGGGACCAAATCAAGTTGTCTAACTCTAAGTGAGAGCAGACTTCTTTTTTTAACTCCACCCACCTCCTTTCGGTTGGGATCAACCTGCCATTGAGAAATTTGGCATAATTGTGCCGATTTGTAATAGGATAACAAGCAAGGTACCGCCTGTCCACTCGATAATGTAGGTCTCTTTAGGATTTTCCCTTTTACTCTCGTTTTTTTATGTCCCCAAATAAACTTAGAGATCAAAGTTTGAAGTGAGAGTATGTCCTTCAGTCTCAGTGGCACCGGGATGGTCTGGAACAAGTAAATAATATGGGGAAGCTGCTTCATTTTAACACAATAGATCTTGCCAGTCCATGAAATATTGTAAGTAGACCATAATCTGATGTCTTCTCTCAGTCTGAAAAAGTTTGGGGAAATTAGCCCTATAAAGTTATTTATAATTATTTGTGATATGTATTCCCAAATATTTAATATAATTTTGTTGCCATTTAAAATTGAAATTAATGGCTATCAGTTTCTCCATCTCTTTTGGTAAATTTATATTTAGGGATTCCTATTTTGTTTGGTTAATGTTAAAGCCTGAAATTCTGTTGAACTTCCCCAAGAGGTCAAATAGGTTGGGCAGAGAGGTAAGGGGTCTAGAAACAGTCAAGAACACGTTGTCTGCATCTGGGTTGTTCTAAATGTATGTTGCCAGGGGTTCCATGATAAGGGCAAACAGCAGAGGTGAGAGTGGACATCCTTGTCGCGTACCGCTTTTAATTTTGAAGGGCTCCGAAGGGAACCCTAATGTATTATTCTTGCTTCCAGGCTGGAATACAGTGCCAGGATTGCTCTAAAAATTCTACCTCCCAAACCAAACTCCTCCAGCGTGGCCTTTGGGTATGGCCAGTCTATCCTGTCAAATGTTTTTTCTGCATCTAGACTCAACACTATAACTTGTATCTTTTTGTATTGGCTATCTCTATCAGATCAATAATTGGTCTAGAATTATCAGCTGCTTGCCTGTCTTTGATAAAAAACCGACTTGATCTGGTTGTATTGGTCTAGGCATGATACGCCTTAATTGGCTGGCCAAGATTTTATCATACATTTTAATATCCGAGTTTATTAGGGATATAGGCCTGTAACTTTTACAGTCCAATGTATCTTTCCCTTGCATAGATTAGAAAATCCATCAGGGCCCGGAGCCCTAGATGGTTTCAGATGTTTAATGACCTGTAACAACTCATCCATTGCGAAATCTTCTGTTAATCCCTCCCTCTCCCCCCTACACAACCTTGGCAGGTTTGAGTCTGCTAGGAAGTCCTGTAAGGCCTGTTTCGTGTTAGTGTTGCGAGTACCTTTTTCACCATTGTACACATTTTCTTAAAACTTTTTAAATTCCGCTACAATTATCTTAGGATTTGATGTTGTAACCCCCCAATTTTAGTCTGATAGCCTGAATGTTTTAATTTGGTTGACTGTTCCTAATTTTGTTTGCTAGCAAGGTTGCAAGGTTGCTAGCAAGGTTGCTAGCAAGGTTGTTTGCTTTCTCAAAAATATCCTCTTTGACCAACTCAGAGAATTCTCAGTCTGGGAAGTCAGGAGCATATTTAATTTAATTCTAATATCTTTAATTCCTTTAAGGTTTCTGGTCTACCATCCTTTTTGTGCCCGTCGGACAGCTCCTCGAGATTGGATTGGAGTATGACTATCTTTTTATTTCTCTCATTTTTTCCCTGTGGATAATGCTAGTCAGGGAGCCCCTGAGGGTTGGTTGTGGGCTTCCCATAATGTTGTTTGGGAATCAACGCTGTCCTTTTTTAATCTAAAACATTGTTCAATCTCATTGCTGACTGTCTGAAACACGTCAGGGATTTTAATGATTGATTCATTTAGTTAACAGTTTGCTCCGGGTCTGTCCAGGTTAATCTGAGAGCACCTGAGCTCAATTGATGCATGATCCGACCATGAAATATCATGGATCCCAGCATGGGAGATTTTCGGGACCATTCTGCTTGATACACAGAAGTTATCAATTCTGCTATAACTGTACTGGAGATGTGAGAAAAATGTATAGTCCCTTGCATTAGGATGCAGATCCCTCCAGATGTCTACTATCTGATTCTCCTTCAGGCCTTTGAGGAGGGTAGCTGGACTCTCTCTTCTCTTGTTTACAGATTGACCTGATCTATCTACTCTTGTATTCAGGACCGTATTGAACTCGCCCGCTAGTATAATGTGTCCCTTTGTTATATGATCCAACACAGTAAAGAACGATTCGAAAACAGTAGGGTCCTGATCACATGGGGCATGTTAATTCTGTATTTTGAAGATGTATTTCTTGATATTATTTCTCTTTTTCAAAATAGGAACAGGAAAGCGTATTATCGTCAATGGTGCAACGGTTCAAAATTTCTAAAGCAATTGTTCCTAATCTTGGTTACTTCTGCTTAATATTGATATGAAGTATATTCACTGATTACAGGAATACAGTATAGTTGTACTTTTGAGTTTCTTTCTTTAAGAGTTCTTTTCAGTTGCTATATGCATGTTTTGATCCGACTCAATTCACACCATAATTTGTGATAGACGTAGAAGTTACATTAATTTTCACTTAAGTTTCACTGAATAATTTACACTTTTTTAGGAATTTTTTTGCAGTCAATTTAGGAATGTTATTACAGTAAATGACTGGATTACCTAATTCAGTCATTCAAACACTGAGGTGCAAAGTTACTTAAAGTGATGCTACCGTTAGTGTTTTTTTTTTTTAACTAAGTTGTTGCAGGGGTTTCCAGACCTGAACCACAGTGCAAAAATGACGAATAGTGTAGCGCTAACAAGTGAATAAGATTCAAAATTAAATCTTAAATGTGGAAAACCCAAATGTTCACAAATAAATTACTGATGGGCGGCTGCCTGAAAAGTATATACCTGACTACCTATGTCAGAGGGTGTCTGTGAAAAACAAAGAAAATACATTTGATTCCTGATATTAAAGTCCCGGTACAGTATTGCCAAGACTATACATATGTAATATACAACTGTTGGATGTTAGTTGAAGACCAAAGTCCTGATTATTCCAAATGGATTATGGTTTAGATGGACTCCGAATACATGAAATTAAAGAAAAAGACAAAACATAGCATATTACTGTTGGATGATGTATCAGCACTAAAAGTGTTGGAAGGAAACCTCAGAGACAGGTTAAAATAAAGGTAAGTGACAAAAGGGAAAAGTATAATTACAGCAGCGGCAGCTCTTATTCGAGCAAATGCCGCTGGCTGTATGAGGCTGGGAAGCGGGAAGCCGCGGCGCGTGGCGGCGCACTGTGACGTCACAGTCACAAGCGCGCCCGGCTTCCCCGTCTTCCCCGGCTTCCCCAGGCTTCCCCGACACCCCTGGAGTTCAAATCTAGGTAATCGGGGGTGCGGGGAAGCAGAGGGGCAAAGTAGAAGCCGGGTTCGGGGTGTCTTTGGGGGGGTAATTGCGCGCGATGTGGAGGGGGGGTGCGTGGGGGAAACGCGGCGGCGCGCGTTTTTGACTGGCGGCAGCTGGGGTAGATCCCGGCATGCCGCCGGCATTCACTCGAATTAAAGATGTCGCTACTGTATTAACATTTTTAAAAACAGCCAATATAAAATATGCAATATACACTACAATCTAAATATTGCAATGTGAAGGTCCTGGTCTGCTGCAAAAACATGGAGCTACTTACTAGATGTAGGTAGGATATGAGCCGTGGATATATTAGGAGAATATCCCATCTCATATGTGGCAAATCAGCCCGAAAGTCCCCACGATGTGTCGCGTCTCAGACCAGCTAATGGCTGCGAGTTGATGTCACAAGGACGAAGCTGGACGGTGCCTGTATCTGCGCAGGTCTCTCCTGCAGTCTCCTGTCGTTCATACAGGCTCCCTTCTCTGATCTCGCGAGAAGGGTAGAAGCTTGTTCCATTATCAGGAAATTCAGCTAGAGGCTATCTGTACATGTCAGCCCAAATGTGCTGAACTGATGGGGCTATGCAGGGCCAACAAAGACTAACCCTATGCATTTCGAGAGTCCACTCTTCTTCAGGGGTATGATCATCACTAAACATGCTTCTACCATTCTCGCGAGATCGGAGAGGGGATCCTGTAGGAACGACAGGTGGCTGCTGGAGTGACCGCGCAGATATGGGCACCTTCCAGCTCTGTCCTTGTAACATCAACTCGCTGGTCTGATACATGGAACGCCACGTGGATTTTCGGGCTGAACTTCTACATGAGAGAGGATATTCTCCTAATATCCACTGCGCATATCCTGCCTACATCTAATAAGTAGAGCGCCAATTTTTGCAGTGGACCTTCACTGGACCTTCATATTGCAATATTTAAATTGTAGTGTATATTGCATATTTTATATTGGTTGTTATTTTACATTTTAATAAATGTACTTTTCCCTCTTGTCACCTTCAATATCAGGCACCAAATGTGTTTTGTTTATTTTGCACAGACCTGAACCACTTTGATTTCAACTCTACAGACCCCCTGCTTCCCACCTAGGGAGAAATAATTGTATTTAATTTTTTTATAGGCAATGCTCTTTTAACAGTGACAGAGGGAATGAAACAGAATGCCTTATGACCATTTTAATGTAGCTGTCTGTACAAAAGTTATTCAAGTTAATAATGAAAATAACTGCTTTTAGTCAGTAACATGACTGCTCAGTCTTTTTTCGTAGTCATGACTACTTTTTTTACTGAACTGTTATACTAAGCAGTTCAACATTTTGTGAATATTGCATGGCTTAATGCAGAGATTCTCAAGACCCCCCAACAGGTCAGGTTAGGATATCCCAGCTTCAGCACAGGTGGCTCAATCAGTGACTCTGTTTTGACTGGGCCCCTAATTGAGCCACCTGTGTTAAAGCAAGGATATCATGAAAACCTGCTCTGTTGGGGGAGGGGTGTCTTGAGGACTGGAGTTCAGAGCCCCTGACTTAATGTACAGTAATAGGGTTACAGGTATATTGCAGTGGTTAGAGAGGAGCCTTTACTATGCTACAGTAGCTTATGAGTTCAATTCATGCTCAGATCCTTGAACAATGTACAGTATGATTTTGGACCATTTACTTTACCTCTTTATGAATTTCTAAAATATACTTGAATACAATAGTTAGTAATGTCTGCTGAACAAATACTTAACAGTGTATAATTTATATTCTATCCTTATTGGCTTAATGCTAACTGGATGGTAATTTTAAAAGAGCAATCCATTCAAACGATTAGTGATTTTAATTACAAGAATTTGACTAAAATGCTACGCATTATTGACCAACTTAATCAATAACTAATGAAATAATAAAAACCATACATTTCTATTCAAACCCATTGCACAACTAAGTAATGATATATATGTCACTGCCTTTGGAGTGGTTCAGACCCCAATGTCAGCTCTCTTTGTGACCTTGGTCAACTCATATGTTCCCTGTACGTCTGGCACCAAAAATAATTAGATTGTAAATTCTTCATAGTGCATATAAAATGATATGTACAGTAGAGTATTTCTTACTCATCACTTTACAAGAAAAACAATTTATACGCAGACGTCACACATATACTCAAACATGTCAAAATACATTTTTGTAGCTGATTGAAAGCTGTCAAGAACAGGGGTGCACAAACTTTTCAGTATGCTCCCTTTGCCTGCTCTCCCCCTCTGCTTACCACCCCCGTACTTTGTCTCTGGCATCAGATGACCCTGCGGCATCTTATAGCCTCTATAAGCGCTGCACCCCCCCCCCCACCCCAGAAAATCTTGCAGCCCCCTGTGGCCTCCCAGTTTGCGCACCCCTGGTCTAGAAAAACATAATGTACTGCATAGGGCCATATTTACTATATGTGATAAACGTATTCCTCATTGAAGTAAATAGGCAGTATAGTACCTTCTGGATTATCAGATAAGTAAATATGGCACATGCTGCACATCTACTTTAAGTAGAGAATGAGGACATCATTATAATTTCTAAAATGAATTCTCAACATTATCTCATAACTTAGTATTATCAGTGAGTTTATACAAATTCATTTTATACATAGCACTTTTTTACAAAAATAAAATCTTCAGGGGATATTTACTTGGAGGGAGTGTGGGCGGACGCTCACAGAGGTATGCAAGGGAGACTCATTATTGTGAAATTAAATAAGGCTTTTTATTGCGCCTGTTTCCTTAACATCAGGAAACTATCCACACAAGGGGTAAACAAAGCTTCTATTCACTTGGGAGTATTTCTAGTGAAATACTATGCAGTTCACAACTCCCTTAGATAAGCATGTCTCCCAGCCCCAAAACATATAGCATGAAATAAGCAGATATAAGAAGTCTCATAAATTAAAATCTTATCTGTTCCTTGTGGTTTGGAGGGAAAATCTTCTCTGTCCCTGGTTCAGCTCCCTTTTCCTCAGGGTGTGTAAGCATTCAGGTTTAGAAGTTTTCCCTGTGTCTTGAAAGCAGCTCTGCTGTGTCTTCTCGCAGGGCTCAAGACAAGTTGTGAGAGTCAAAGACAATCTCTGCTCTGTCTCCAAGTTCAGCTCAGGTATGAGCTATGGAGTCTCACTTCCTGTCTCAAAAGACAGGCTTTTGTAAGCAATCTAATCAGGCAGGTGGTGTTTGTTAATTGACTACCAGCAGTTAACCACCACACTGCTGGATTAGAGGCACATTACTTGAACAGGGATAACTCCCCTGTTACAGGGAGTTTTAGCATTCAAATGTTTAGTCAAGACATGTTTTGTAGTAGAGGAAAATGACTGCACTTGTATCCAATTTACAAATAAATGTATGCTGGTAGCATCAGTCTTAATTGTATTTTGTGACATGTAATGATAATGAATGTATTATTAAATAGGCCACGTTGTCAATGTAAACAAATTAAACAGAATATATATGTGCTGCATAGGAGCAAAATAGGGAATCCGCCCATAAAAACATAAATGTTTCCGTTAGTAAATCCCCTAATGATTCAATTAGCATTCGCTCTGGCAACACTGGCAAACAGGGAAGAAAATTGATCAGAACAAGCTTTATAAATCAGCAGAAGCAAAAGGTAATCTAGGAAATTGCTGTGTTTTTCAAGGATTTTGTCCAATTATCTGAAACAGCACCAACCAGTTTTAAGTTTGTTGTAGTAAAAGCCAGGGGTGCGCAAACTGGGGGTCACAACATTTTCAGGGGGGAGGGCGGAGCTTATAAAGGCTCTGTGCTCTTCCCCAAGGCATTTAAATTAAATGCTAGGGAAGCACGAGGCCTCTGTAACTCACTTACCTTGTCTTTGGCATCTTCTGGCGATGCATTGCCAAGACGGTGGGGTCACATGACATCAGAAACTCAGGAGACAAGGTAAGGGGGAGGAGTGTGAGCAGGGGAGGGGAGCAAACAGGGGGGTGCAGACGGAAAAGTTTGCGCACCCCTGGTATAATCCATGCATTTCTAGTGTAAACATAGCATAAAAAGCAACACAATATAAATCTCATAAAACTTTTGCTGTTATTGATAGCTAATACTGTAATCTATCACAAATTGCACTTCATAAACTCATGACAGTTCACACCTTTATCTTTATATTCCAACAGATAATTACTTATTAGACGGAAAGTTATGCTTCTCTTGAATTTTTTTTTGACATAATTAATCTGTAATTGTAATGTATGCTTCCATGATTGCTGCCTGGGTGGTCTCCCACATCACCACTGCCACAACTGTTCCACAGCAGGTGTTCTGACATGAAAATACGTATTCAAAATGCACTGATACAAATGCTTATTTGGATTGTCGATGTCACCGATGAGTACACACATGGACACACCCACACTAATTGTTAGTAAAATATTGTTTATTGAAATACTTAGTTTTGAGTTACAGCATTTAAGTCAGGATAGCACACATGATTTCACCAGGGGAACTCCTACAACTCTCGTCAGGTGCCGGAAGGTAATGTTGTGTTCTCTACGATAGCGTATTTCCAAACACAAACAGCCTCACCATTAGCCTTGTCCCGGAATGAGTTTCTGACCCCTTGCTACTAAAACAAAGTTGAAATACACTCATGTTAGCGAGCAGGGGGGAAGTTAGCAACGCACTAATTAAAAAAATAACCTCTTTGAGTTCCAGCAACCTGACTTAAACGAGGAAGTATGCTGCTGCAGACAGAAAAGAGGAAGTAAGCTCACAATAAACTATATACAGCAATAGAACTTAAATCTAATTAACTACTTGGTATGTTTCTGTGAGTTGAATTATTCTATCAATTTAACCCCAATTGCAACAGAACTTAAATCTAAGTTTGGGTGTGTTGTCTAATATGCACAGAGCAGATTTGGTGCACATTAATTTATTAGATCAAAAAGACAATTCTTTATAAATGTGGTAGGGTACTATATGCAGGATTTTTGCATTTTCCGAGGTCACTTCTTCATGTGGACATGTGTATAGGGCTTTTAAAACCTCATATATCTCTTGCTTATTTGTACTCATTAAGAAGACACCATGTGCCATACACATGAACAAAAAATGTTGGTTCATATAAAGGTATCAAAATTCAATATAAACATACAGTATATTTATGCTGGACCAATATGTCTACTAGAACTCTTCCCAAATATTGAGGGCTACAAATATCAGTATACTAGTCTCAAAACATCCCACGTTTTTTCCCCTCCAATAGAGATGGCAGATCTTTCATTTTGTTTTGGATCGCTCCTTTTTTCCATCAGGACTCCCATGCAATACAGTGAAGAAGATGATATTCAAATACAAAACTAAATCTAATTTTAAGTTAAAAAAAATTAATAAAAAATCTCTTTTTATCATTCTGTGCAGGGGGAGAAGGGCATCTACTGTACATTTTAGAGCATTTAGCCCCTCGTCTGGATCTGTATTGTATCTTTTACTGTATGATATTTGGTGGGTACATAAGCCTAATTCAAACACAAAGATGTCTGCTCTTGTTTAAGCATTGTGTTTGTACCATCTTCTATATCCGTATCTGATCCATTATCTGTTATTCTTTAACTCATTGGGCTGTGCCACTATCATTTAAGGCTACCTCGTGAAGTCCCAATATTCACTGCTGTGGGTTAACAGCCTCATAGGTTAATTCATGCTTGTGTGTTTGATCTTTTTTAATGGGAAATAAACAATACATCTATGGATATAGTCAATGTTACTGCAACCCATGGCACACTCCCTTGGGAGAAACAGCACAATAGCCTTCTTGCACGCAGTTAATTAAAAACAATGGCCTTTACTCCCATTAATGCATTGTGTATGTCACACTGCAGCATGTCATGGCTTGCAATAATGTTGGCTCCTTCTGTAATTTCATGTTCTGATTTTTTTGTAACCTTTCTATATTTGAGGTTACTGTAGCAGTACAAATATTGTCACTGTTTCATTTATTGATATACTGAACAGTTGACCTCTCTGATTAAAATGACCACCACCAGGTGCTGAGCACTACTCTTAGTGCGCTTGTGCTGTAAATGGATACAAACGTATACACGTGTCAATAATTATGATGGATACATTTCTTATATTAAAAGTGGCAAACGAGAAAACACTAGAGTCCCAAATCCAAAGAGAACTCAAAGTCCACAGATTTTTATCTGGTTAAAATTATCCATACAATTGTATAATATTTTCTGATATTTAATACTATTGTATCAGTTTTTCTCTCAATGCTTGGCCTAGACCAGGGGTGTGGGCCAGATGGCATTTGCAATGATGAAGCAAAATAGACAAATTGATTAAGGAATGGAACTCA
The DNA here is from genome assembly GCF_040206685.1 of Ascaphus truei. Classification (NCBI taxonomy): domain Eukaryota; kingdom Metazoa; phylum Chordata; class Amphibia; order Anura; family Ascaphidae; genus Ascaphus; species Ascaphus truei. Next base: position 400,639,678 of record NC_134483.1, read on the forward strand.
GGGATCAGCTGCTAAGGGGGGAGGTGGAGGGGCGAGCTCCACCGGTTTCTTCCTCCGGCCGCACACCTCCTGCTGGCTGCCATGCTTCTCCTGGACCTCCATTAATGTTTGTAATACAGATACAGCCACAAGTATTAGAACACGTGTGCCTGGTAAATTCTGGGAGATTCTGGGGCAGTCTCACTGTAAATGCCTCAACATTGCCTCAACATTTCTGTGAGATTCTTAATGGCCCATAGGATTAACTCAGAGGGGGGTCAAACTGAATGGGACTGCAGGGACCCCTGCTGTATTAATCATATGGGCCATTAAGTATCTCACAGAAATATTGAGGCAATGTTGCAGCAATGTTGAAGCCATTACAGTGAGACTGCCACAGAATTTCCAAGGCAAGAGATCTAATACTCTTGGCTGCATCTGTACTTTAATGTTTTAATCATCTTTGTTTACTTATGCCGTTAATTAGTTTAGGTTGAGCTGTTCATTTAAACCAGATGATGGGAGCAGTAGGACAGTGTGTCTGAGAAAAAAGTTTGGCCACCCGAGGTCTAGACTGTAACCTCACTACTCAAGGTTCTCCCTTTCTTTCTATTTTTTGCCGTTGCACATAAATAGTGTTGTATGTTACTTTCCAAACAGGAGAAGTTAAATTAAACAGAACACGCATGCATGATTCATTATTTAATATTCTCCTGCTACTTAATGGGATTATTAATTCATTCATTATAGTTGTACATGAGGTAGCAATCTATGTAAACTATTCAATAAGGTTTCCCAGTTGCACAACTGAAGCAAACATGGAGCAAAGCTGTGCCAGATATATCAAGAAATCCATGGGTGTAGTTATGAATAAATCAGGTGCATTTTTTTCTGCATTGGTTAGCCCAAGTTTTCCAGCCGCGAGACTTAGTTAATAACCCCCTAAATCACTTAATGAAATGCATATCTGTTTCCCAATGGTTTTAGAGATTTTATTGGAGATTTCCTAATAAAAAAATTAGGATTTTGCTCTCAGTGCCTCCTACTGTATATATGGACCACCATGTGTTATTTTCAATTTGATCATAACTAGTTGCTACTATTGATTGAAAATTGTCTAAATTGTCTGTTGTTACTGTATATTGAGTTCCTTGCTTAAATCAATATAATGTATATTTGAATGCTAGTGAAGAAGGGCAATTTATGCTGAGTTGTTGCTGGTCGAAAGAGACGTAAAATCCAGAATGTTTCATTTGAAAATAAAAAAAATATTCTTTATGCACTTGTTGTTTTATGCTAATCTACATAAAGTATGTTGAAAAAAGATTACTATACTATTCTTGTAAGTGAAGGGTAATTGCCACTGTAATAATTGAGACTATACATACAGTATAAAAATCTGTTAGTTTCATTCCCTTATAGGGAATGTGAAAATAAAGTTTATTTATAACTTTTACGTTGGGCTGACTAATTAAGCAGATTAGTACTGTACATTGAAAATGATAGTGAATCTATTCCCTTGCACGCTGGGGCATGGGAGATACTGTGAAGTGACTTTTCCAGTGTCACAACTTGCTGGCCTAGATTCTCAAGATTCATTGGCTTGAATGGCTGATAGCATTGATTGATTTCCCTTATATGAGCCTTGTCAATTTCCCTCACAAGACATTTCAGTTAATATTCTGCTTCCCTTTCTCTTCCCCTTAATATCCACTGCACAGCACATCTGCTAGCAACCCTGTGGCCTTTGTAATGTTACCAGTAGAGCTGGCCCAATTCCAGGAGCAATTTTAACTCAGATCAGTAAAAACCTATTGGATTATAACTAGGGGTTTCTGTTTTCAGTTGCAATTGAGTGAAATCAGTGTTTATTGATTTTATTTATGTTTTATTTTTTCATTTTATTATATAGTCAATGCATATCAGTGAAAAAAACTGAGACACATTTGAATTTATCGGTGCACTTTTTTTTCCATTTCCATACTCCCCTTGTGTTGTCTTCTATATGTAGCTGGGCTGCTACAAGAGGTGGAATTGGGTTGTACGTAGGAAATTATGTTATGTTCATATCTGTTCTTTATTGGTTTTAACTGGAGTAACACACTTCCCCCCCCCTTATGGAAGATGTGGTGGCTACTGTGTGTTTGGTCGTTACCTGTGGCTCACAGAAGGCCTGCACCTCCGCCACTGGGAGCCTGGGGTGTACCGGATTCGTCGGGTGACAGCGACTCCACTTGCAAGGGATCCCATCAGGGTGGGATGATCCTCTTACAGGAATAATACTAATGATGCACGCACACAAATATATGCTAACAACCTTTACTACACACAATAATAATAGTGGTAACCTGTACCACACAGTCATATAGCACCCAACCTGAAACCAACAGTGAGTGTCCCCAGAGTACATTGGGTGCCAGGCACCAATTCCCTGATGACCATTCCCCAATGTCAAGGCCCACCCAAAGTGTTAGAGATAGCGCTATCCCGTGGAGTGTTAGTGCTCTTTGTTACAGTAGGTACCTGCCCGGGGCTCCCGCACCCGGGTATCGCAGAATAACAAGTTGTCGTCCGCGATGGCGTCCGCCTCCGCGTGGGGGTGAATTCTGGCGTGGATCATATCACCCTACCGTCTTTACTGTGAAGCTGGTCTGGTCTCAGACCACAGGCCACAGTCACCATGTGGCGTCTCACCAGCGCTGTACCTGACTATATGCAGCTACTGGGAAAGGTCCCCGACTATGGGCTTTCCTTATAGCAGCCACAAGCTACAGTGAGTCGGGGCCTAACTGGGGCCTAAGGGGGAAAATCTGGCCTAGTCCAGGGGAGTTTAAAACCAGAGACAGAACATGAAACACAGACAGAGCTCAGTGCTACATCCATTGACACAAATACACGGTACAGAGCCTAAATATATATATATATATATATATATAGACATCTTTTGAATAAAATGGTCTTAGTTTAACTCTTTGGCCAAAGTGTTGTAAGCCCTTGAGCCGCTCCAAGGCAGACCACCTCTCAAGGGTCTTAACACTAATATAAATTCTTAATAACCTGTACATTACCAGGAAGAATGATTTATAATAAATTTGTCAAAATTAGTTGCATAGTTCTAAGTCTGATTGAAGCGCTTATTAACCTGTATAATACCAGGAAAAGCACTCTGTATTAGATTTGTCGCAATCAAACTGCACGCAAGTTCCCTTTAGTGTGGAAGGTGAGATGGAGTGAGCTTTAAACCATTTAAAAGTGGGAGGGGTGAGCTTCAAACTTGGGAAGGAGGAGCCACCCTCCAAATCAGCTAGGGACAGCTGAACAGAATTGCAAAACACACAGAACCCCTACAAGCTCACATTGAACCCCCCAAAATAACCACAACATATATATATATATATATATATATATATATACGTATATATATATGCGTATAAGTGTCAAAGAGGAGTGCTACTGAGCATGGCAATATATATTTAAAACCAGAGACGGAACATGAAACACAGACAGAGCACAGTGCTACATCCATTGACACAAATACACGGTAGTGCCTAAATATATAAATATATATATATATATATATATATATATATATATATATATACATCTTTTAAATAAAATGGTCTTTTAGTTTAACTCTTTGGCCAAAGTGTTGTAAGCCCTTGAGCCTCTCCAAGGCAGACCACGTCTCAAGGGTCCTAACACTAATATAAATTTTTAATAACCTGTACATTACCAGGAGGAATGATTTATAATAAATCTGTCAAAATGAGTTGCATAGTTAAAGCAGTCACAGGTTTTCATTAGTTATTTCCTTATCTGGAATTTTTGTGCTCATTTATATATATATATATATATATATATATATATATATATATATATATATATATATATATATATATATATATATATATATATATATATATATATATATGTGTGTGTGTGTGTGTGGATGTGTGGAAACTAAAAAGATGTACCTGAGATGGGGTACAGAAAGATCCCTTGTTGTGGCGCACTGTGGACCTTTATTAAATAATGCGGTCAGAGGTAGAGAAGAATATCTAAAAAATAAAATCAATTTTATTAACATAATAGGTATATTTAAAAATGATATATAACCGGGTAGGGGTATATATCTGAATGTTAAAGTAACTCAGTTTGTTGGTCAGACAGTTTCTAGGGCGTGTATACGGAGCAATCTCTCCTGGATAAAGCCAGTGTGGAGAGTAGCGGGGTACTCATACAGTAAGCTGCTTATCTCACATATGCGTGTGCAGATACTTATGTTAAGATGAAACTATGTTTCCTATAATTGACAGCGCGCGCGTCACAATAATGTATCCAAAAGCTCTACTATAGGTTGTCTATTTAAGGAGATAACGGTAAGTGGCTGGGGATATTGTTAACCCTTGATGAACTGGGCTGATGGTAACTCCCTGTGTCTCCAAATACTGTGGCGTGTCTGTGAGGATATAATGATCTATCTTGGAGGAGACAAGGGTGTGAGGGTAAGGATTAGTTAACAATTAATAGATAATCCCCCATATATCGCCATTACTTCTTTAGTTATATCAGAGTGCTGTGGGTTTGTTTTCAAATGCCCCTGAATGTGTGCTCCGTCAAGTCTGTTTGACTGCGCATGCTCCGCAGTTAGTAAACAAGTGTCCTGTTTATTCTTGCCAGGGAAAAGGGGTGAGACTGAAGACAAGGTGAGTATACTTTTAGGTAAGTGAATTTTATTGTATGGAATGTTATAGGGCTATGAGCCATATGTTAATTTCACTTAAATGTCTTCTATGCCTAACGTGTTAGGCTGAACATGTGTCACATTTGTGTTGAAAAAATAATGTTTTTCTTTTCCCAAGGAAAGAAGTAAACGTGAAGCAGGGTAGGTATATCAGAGTAGGAAAATTCCTTACAAGTGTGATACTCTATACAGTATATTGCAAAAATTCATGCCTCTAGTCATAACGGTAAGTGGCTGGGGATATTTTTAACCCTTTATATGCTTAGCTGATTGTAACTCCCTATGTCTCCAAACACTGTTACGTATCTGTAAGAGTATAATGATGTATCTTGGAGAAGACAAGGAATAAAAGGGTAGGGATTGGTTGGCCCTTAGTAAATGATCCCCCCAAAACACACCGTTTGGACTTTAGTTGTATCAGAGTGTTGTGGGTTTGTTTAAGATATCACTGAATGTATGCTCCGTCAAATCTGTCTGTCTGCGCATGCTCCGTAGTTCCGTAGTTTATAGGCAAATGTCCTGTTTACTCTTGTCAGGGAAAGGGGTAAAAACTAAAAACGGAGTGAGTATATTTTTTTGTAAGGGAATATTCCTGTATATGATGTTATGGGGCTATGAGCCATATGTTTTGATCCTTAAATGTCTTCTGTGCCTAGCGTGTTGGGCTAAGCCTGTGTCACACTTGTATTGGAAAAATAGTTTTTTTTCCCTTTTTCCAGTGAGAGAGGTGAAACGTGAAGCAAAATAAATATATCAGTGTGGGATAATTCCTTACAAATGTGGTTCTCTATATATTCAGCAAAAGTTTATGCCTCTAAACAGTAGGTTTTCAGTGTTTTTGCTAGTATATATCTGGATGAACAAAGTCTGCTCCTGGTATTCAGGGGTATATCCCTTTAGCCATATTGAAAGCAGGTCGTCTGCCTGCTATGAACACACTGAATACACTGAACTTTCCCACTGCCCTTTGCTTCGGAATAGATGCGTGCGTGTGCACATGGAACAGATGGATTAACAGTGAACGAGCATTATATGAGCCGCATAAACTGAGGTAACCTTAAAATTCTAACAATATAATTAAATAATTCTCGGCTAAGACCCAACGTACAGTACGTTTACGTTACGGTACGTTTCGTCGCTATCTACATCTGAATACCAGGAGCAGACTTTGTTCATCCAGATATATACGGGAGTAATAAACAGTAATCCCTAGAAGGTAAAGCACAAATGTGCAATAATCAGAGCAGTGGGTGAGAGACTCCCAGTTGAAGGCATCTGCCGAAACGCGTAGGAGTGGATCCCCTGGTTTTTCCCCTCTTAGGGACACGTAATTATGTTTTGAGCAATTGCTCCATGCTTTCCTTATGAAACTATTTGGTTTTGATGCTTAGGTGACATGTGATTCAGGGTATTTAGTTTTTGGAGTGTGCCTTTCCAAGTCTCTCACCCACTGCTCTGATTATTCCACATTTGTGCTTTACCTTCTAGGGATTACTGTTTATTACTCCCATGAATTGTGTATTGGGTGTTCTGATTTGTCTACTTGGCTAGAGCTATTTCCTCCATGTCTAAGCCCTATTCTGCAGTACTAAGCCTCCCTCTGTTTGACACACTCAAGGGTACACACTCTTTTCATCTGATACGCTGTGTCTATTTAGAATTGCATGTTAGAGGATAATTGCCATGCTTTACGTACAGGGGATCTATGCCTGATTTTAAATATTCTATGCTTTCTTTAATATATTTTTTTGTTCTGTGATAGTTAAATAAATACATTTTGTATTTGTATATTCAATTGGTATACTAGAGTGCTATTATTTTGGGCACCTTCTTTCTCTCCTAATATATTATTTTGCCCTTGTAGCACCACTGACTTACTATTAAGTATTCATTGCAGTCGGTATTTAGTTACCTCTATTTTGTCTTGTGGATGCGGGGTCTGTTCTTTCTCTTAGCATATATATATATATATATATATATATATTTTTTAAGTTATGGTGGGTGAAAAAGGCGACAGAAAACCACCAACGTAGCATATAGCCAATAAAGAATATCACTTGTGACCACATTCACATGTCTTAGAAAGGTCTGAAGCCCTGTCTTTCAACCATTATCACCTCGCATACAGTGCTCCCACTGCAGCAAGGGATTCTGGGAAATGACATGCAAATGAGCACACAATGTATCACCTTTTGCCTGGAATATCTATTCACATGGAGCACATTTAAGCTGATGCATCACCGTTCACACAGCTTTTAAACACAGCATGGGACTAGCAAAGCAAGTACAAACCACTCACAGACATGTTTCAACCTTGATGGGTATCATCAGTGTGAGGTTGGTTTATACTTGCTTTTAAATATTTCTAGGCTGGGTAGGTTTATCTCTTTTCCATGTTAATCCACTGTTAATCCAATGTTACTTTTGGTTATCATTTTGTTTTTTTTATGTCCCTTGGAACCTAGTTGATTACCATCTTAGTCCACCAATAGTCTTTTCTTTGTTGTGATATGTCCAGCCAATTTCAATTTTAGTTTCTTCACTGTTTTGAGGATGTCAAAAACTTGTGCTTGCTTCTGAAGTAATATTGCAGAAATCAGTATATTGTTGAAATTAATATATTACTGAAATGGACGGGGTGGGGGGTCTCTGGAGAAGGATTGAAGGCGAGTTCTGTTTCCATTTTGTTTGTTCTGTTAATATCCATTTTGTGTGTAAGATGTGCGTGTGGTGGGAATGAGAGGTTCGCTCACAGTAAATTTAGAACTGTGTCTGTAGTTTACGCCCACATTCCTGGTGTAAGACTGTACAGGCATACCCCACTTTAACATACGCAATGGGACCGGAGCATGTACGTAAAGCGAAAATGTACTTAGAGTGAAGCACTACCTTTTTTCCACTTTACAATGCATGTACTGTACTGCAATCGTCATATATGTGCATAACTGATGTAAATAATGCATTTGTAACCAAAATAAATACAGTAGCTTTATTCAAATAAAATGAATGGGAGCAAGCAAGGAGGTGAGAGGCGCGCACGCGGGACAGTACTGTATAGCAGCTCTCTCCTTCTTGCAGTCTCTCCCTCCTTCTCGCAGTCTCTCTCTCCTTCTCGCAGACACACACGCACACTCTCTCACTCAGTCACACACACTCTCACTCAGTCACACACACTCTCACTCAGTCACACTCTCTCACTCAGTCACACACACTCTCACTCAGTCACACACACTCTCACTCAGTCACACACACTCTCACGCAGTCACACTCTCTCACTCAGTCACACACACTCTCACTCAGTCACACACACACACAAACACACACACACACACACACACACACACACACACACACACACACACACACGCTGCTACACTCAGTCACATACACACATTGTCATACACACAGACACCAGTCATACACACAAACACCCAGTCATACACACAAATACCCAGTCATACACACATACACCTAGTCACACACACTCAATCACACACACTCAGTCACACACATTCAATCACACACACTCAGTCACACACACTCAGTCACATACACATATTGTTACACTCAGTCACATACACACACTGTCACACTCAGTCACATACACACTCAGTCACATACACACACTGTCACACTCAGTCACATACCCACTCAGTCACATACACACACTGTCACACTCAGTCACATACACACTCAGTCACATACACACACTGACACACTCAGTCACACACTGACACACCGTCACACACTGACACACAGTGTCACACACACACTCAGTCACACACTCAGTCACACACACAAACTCAGTCACACATTGTAACATACACACACACACACACTCAGTCACACAGACACACTTAGTCACACAGACACACAAGCAAGCAAAGAAGGCAGTAGAAGAGCACCTCCTCCTCCCCGTAACTCACATGCAAAGATTCGCTCTACAGCAGGCAGGCAGAGCTCTGAGGAGGGAGGAGGGAGGAAGGGGGAGGAGGAGGAGGAGAGCGGAGGGAGGAGAGCCAGGAGCTGCAGTGCAGGGCGGAATCACTGGTATAGCTGCTGATTAATTGCGTGCCCGATCTCCCCGTTCCCCCTGCCTTCCCCCTCCCATCTGTCCCCGTTACCCCTTCTACCTGCACTCCCGCTCCGTTAGGGACCACAATGAAGGAGGTTGCAGTATTGATGAGAAGTACGCACGCCACCCCCTGGTGTCCGTACTCGCGAAGCACGCGTACGTACACAGGGGTAAGGTGCAATTAAAAATAAATGTACGTACTGCTGCGGCAGCTTTTATTCTTAGTAATCACTGGCATGTACCTGGCATGTTCCTGGAATGCCACTCTGTTCACCTGGAGCATGCCGGGCTCCTTTTGCCTTCCCAGCCAGGCGCATTACACGGCTGACGCGCGGTTGATGTGTTAATTGATAATGGTTCAGGATTTACTAGGCTGCAATGCTTCGCGTGTCCACCAGATGGCATAAATTCATGACGTGTAATGCGCCGAATCAGTAATGTGTCGGCTTGCAGGTGTTTCGTTTAAAAAAGATACTGTACCACAGTGTGCCATTGTAACTTGGCCTTGGCCTTGAGACTGAAGGAAGAGTTGCCAAAATGTATCAATTTAGGCTTTTCATATTAAAGAAAGACAAAGACCAGTTTCAGTTTGTACACTATTCTCCAGAGACCCACCCGCCATGAGTGTTCAAGTGCAGCCTGCTTTCCAAAAACCTGACAGAAGTTACGCGTATTTGATATGGGCTGCGATTAATGCAACAGAGGATAAGATGGCAACAGTTGCTCAAATTTATTAGTATTTTATCGAAAAATATGACTTTTACAAATTTTCGCCAACTCCTCATACGTGGAAGCGTGCAATAAGGAAAAGGTTATGTAGTGACCCCTGTTTTCACCGTATTGAGCCCCAATTTGTTGGAGGGTATTGGTGTGTATCACCAGGTTTTTCCCGTATCTATGATCATGGAGTCGGCAAAAGGCAAAGGGTCATGTTAAAACCAACTAAGAAGCGACAGTCGCTGCCAAGCAATACACCAGCACCAGCACCGGCTTCCAATGACGGTCCCACTGTCAGTGACAACCCTGAGCCTGAGGCTGAGCTGGATTTGGCGTGCAGTTTTGATGAAGCTTGCATGTACCTAAGCGATTTCCAGCCTCACCTGCTGACTACAGATGGACTAGTCCCGCTGCCAACTATCGACGTGGATGATGAAGAAAGCTGGACTGGCAGTGGACCGGCGCCGGCGCAAGCTGAATGGGAAATTCAATGGGGAGTACTTTCTTGTTGCCGTATTACTTTGGTGGGGCTGGCTGGGTACATCTTTAGGGGGCTGACCATTACTGTACTGTACTGTACATTAAAACTTTTCTTTTTGTTTTTTCTCATAAAAGAAAACGGCTAATGGGGGGATTTCGATGGATAATATTGTACTGTATGCTGATGTTTTCCGGCCGTACAGTATACTGTGTAATAAACCCTGATTAAATAAAACTACTGTATGCATTTATTCTACATACAGTATTCAGTATCGTTTCATTATTTGTCTTCCACAGTATACTGACAGTGGTATACAGTGCCTAACATCTATGGGCAAAAAGAATTTTATTACTAGGTGCCCTAGAACAGAAGTTCCCACGCCAATTGCCCGTGAACTTGACCGCGGCCCTAAGTTGTTCCCACGCCAATTGCGCGAATATAATGTAAAATAACCCGTTCTGTGGGTCTGAGCGGGTTGAAATTTACCTGGTCCCCATGCGGGGGGACCCTTGCCATAGTGGCAAAATATCAGCCTCCCAAGACCCCCGGAACCGGAGGTACCAAAAGACAGTTTAAAAGCACATTACCAAAGTGGCTTTTTTTCTGCCATGCAAGTCAATGGCAGCAACCTGAACTTTAACATCACCCTGACTCCGTTCTGTTGCCACGAGAGGGTCGCTATTTGCCATGCAATCCTGCTGCAACTAGGACTACATGGTGCCCGAATATGAGCCCTCTAGCTCGAACAGAACCGGAGTTCTGGGTTCCAGGTTTCTGCTCATTGTGACTTAGCCGCTTCAAAGCTTTCTCCGCCATTTGCGCTCAATGGTAGGACCCTCCTCGCCGGCGTGACCCTTTCTCGCCGCCATTACTGCTCGGACCCTGTTGGGGTCAAGTGAGGGGGTTCCTAACATCTAGGGGCCAAATAAATTTTATTTCTAGGTGCCCTAAAACAAAAGTTCCCACGCCAATTGACCTAGTTCCCACGCCAATTGCCTTAGTTCCTACGCCAATTGCGCGACCAGCCAGTAAAAAAACAGTGCAGCAAGCCTCTACAGTACACAGTACATTTGTTACACTGTCAAAGCAGCAGATGGAAACAATGTGAGGCAATTCAACATGGTCTTTTACTGGTTATTTACAATATTGAAACATTTAAAGTGCACAGCAATTCAAAACATCAAGAAAACAAAACATTTTTGGTGCATGGGGCAAAGGGAGTTAAAGTGACATTTTAAGTAACATCTCCTTTATTAAAGAAACCCAGTACTGTATACAGTACAGTGGGATGGTGCCCAACACTGCCAGTCAGACCTGCACCAGTTCAGTCCTAGATGGCAGCAAACAGGGCAGGTTTTCAGGGCAACATTGAAAACCGTGCCTGTTTGCGGCCCTCAGGGACTGGAGTTGTGCATGTCCTGTGAAAAAAAACACACATCAACATCTCCTTTGTTTAAGTACAGCAGGTACTGTACATGTTGGGCAAAACATGGAGAGTACAATACAGTTCAGCACAACAGTATGGTCTCACTGACAGTCCTCCACATTGTCCATCCATGGCCGATTCCTTGCATGGCGCAAAACGCCATTAATACAGTCTCTAACGCCTTTCATTACAGGATCTGTAACTGTATAAAAGCGCCGCATTTCATCCAGAATGTTTTTCCTTAAATTGGCAGGAAGGGCCTTTTTTAGGCGATTCCCATCGTAGTTCACTTTGAACACCCAGTCACAGTACAACGTGTAGGGAACCTGGTGCTTAAAAATGATCAAGGCATACTTGTGGGGTACACCAGCACTCATCACCCTATACTTCTCCCTGAGCCCTGGTGGCAGATCGCGCAGGGTGATGTCGGGCACTGTTTCGATGCGAGCGGGTGTAGGTCTTTTGGGAAGGGGTGTGCTTGAGGCGACGGGCGATGGTAGGATGTCTGGGAGGAAGCTTTCCTCTGGTCGTGGTCACCGTGTTGTCTCCTGGCGTGGTCTTGATGGGGTTGTCATGTCCTCCTCAACGGCATACATGTACACTACATCTTGTGGTGGAGGGGGGGCGCTTGGTGATGGAAGGGGGTCCAAGGTCCCATTCATCACATCCATGTCACCCTCCTGCTCCGGCGTTGGGGAAACAGGGGCATTAGCACCGAGCAAATAATGTATGCCCGCAATGTCAGCCTCTATCTTCTCCATCCGTTGATCCATCCGTTGCTCCATTTGTAGCATCCGTTGATCCATCCCTTGCTCCATTTGTAGCATCCGTTGCTCCACATTTAGCATTGTCTCCAGAAGCAGATCTATCTTTGCCAGCACAATAGAATTCCCGGGGAGATCCAAACTTATCCCATTCAGCATCCGGTCCAACGAGCTGCTTCTTGTGCATGGCGTCTGGACATCTGGGGGGATGGGTGCAACGGAGGATGAGATGGGGGTTCCATGGAGAGAAGCGGCATCGATGGAGAGTGGAGGAGGTGACCTGTGGATACCCGGTAGAGGAGAAGCGGCAGCATCGTCAAAGAGGGATGGAGAAGGTGACCTTTGGATTTCCGGGCGAGAAGCAGAGTCATCTAAGCGCAAAGGAGAAATTGACCCGTGGATTTCAGAGGCGGCAGCGTCGTCAGATGGAACCGGAGAAGATGGGGGTGGAGAAGACGGGATGAAGATTTCCGGGACAGCTACAGCAGAGTCGTCGAAGCATATGGGTGGAAGTGGTCTGCGGGTCCGATGGGTTGGCTGCCATTCGTTTTGCGTAGAGAGCGTATTACCGTATATCTTCTTCACATAATGAGGCTTACGTCTAAGAAAACCCTTAGCCTTTGTGGTCAGCAGAAGGATTTCTTTATTGGCCTTAGCCTGTCGCTTTGCCATTGGCGTGGAAACGGCTCCTGCCTTTCGCTTTTTCAGCATGACAGGCACGGCAGAGGTGAGAGGGTTCTTGTGTCCATAGAACCGGGGATGCTCCATGGAAGCAGGGGGCACAATGCAGTACAGTATCTGGACAAGGGCAAGTTCAGATAAAGATCCTGGAGTGGTGGCCTATGCAAAGTGTGTGACCTTTTATGCATGGCGGCCAGGTACAGGTGTTGAAAGTGGGCGTACTCTAATGTGAGTCATTACCGTATAAAGACACCATCCATTTTGTGGATTGACTGCACATTGAATACACATCGACTAAACATTGAATATACATTCTTGTGTTTGTATTTATTTCCACTCGCAGCAATGCCTGTTAAAAAGATTTCAAAGGATCTCAGCATGCGAATGAAGGAGATGTACAGGAGTGGACACCGAATTGCTGCTATCCAACGCTGTTTAGCTACATCTGACCTCGTTGTGCCATTAACCACCGTGAGCTATCATGCACAAGGAAAAAACAGAGACCGGAAAAAGGCACCAAGGGTAACAAACGCGTAAGTATATTTATAAAACTTAACAAAAAATTTTTTTTTTGTATATTTCAATTAATCTTACAACGGTATATAATGAATAGGATGTACTGTATATTTATATTTATATTACAACACTAGATTTATTTGGTATATTTATATTTATAGTACAACAGTACAGCAGCGGCAGCTCTTATTCGAGCAAAAGCCGCTGGCTGTATGTGGCTGGGAAGCGGGTAGCCGCGGCACGTGGCGGCGCACTGTGACGTCACAGTCACAAGCGCGCCCGGCTTCCCCGTCTTCCCTGGCTTCCCCAGGCTTCCCCGACACCCCTGGAGATCAAATCAAGGTAAGCGGGGGTGCGGGGAAGCAGAGGGGCAGAGCAGAAGCCGGGCTCGGGGTCCGGAAGCATAGTAAATTGCGCGCGAGTTGGAGGGGGGGTGCGTGGGGGAAACGCGGCGGCGCGCGGTTATTACTGGCGGCAGCTGGGGTAGATCCCGGCATGCCGCCGGCATTTAGTGCGATAAAGTATGTCGCTACTGTATATATATTTTGTCTATTTATATTTATAGTACAGCAGTATACATTTGTTGTATATTTCAATTAATCTTACAACGGTATATACTGAATTGGATGTACTGTATATTTATATTTATATACAACAGTAGATTTATTTGGTATATTTATATTTATAGTACAACAGTATATATATTTTGTCTATTTATATTTATAGTACAGCAGTATACATTTTTTGTATATTTCAATGAATCTTACAACGGTATATACTGAATAGGATGTACTGTATATTTATATTTATATTACAACAGTAGATTTATTTGGTATATTTATATTTATAGTACAACAGTACAGTATATATATTTTGTCTATTTATATTTATAGAACAGCAGTATACATTTTTTGTATATTTCAATTAATCTTACAACAGTATATATATTTTGTCTATTTATATTTAATGTACTGTACAGTATATTACAACATTGCATTTATATACATTTTATATTGCTGCATATTAATAAAAAAATATCATTTCTTTACATTGTAGGGAGACAACTGTTCTGTTGGACAAAATAAGTGAGGAGAATGATGAGAGGAGTGCATTAAGGGTCAAATACACTCTGCAAGAAAAGCACAATCTGACTGTATCCGAGAGCAGCATAAAGAAGATGAGACGCAGCATTGGATGGAAATATGGACGTGTGAGGTTAGTACTGGACAGTACAGGAGGTAAAAGTGTTGTTTCGCAAACTGTACTGCACTGTGCCACAATTTTTTTTAATTTCTTGTCATTACAGAGCGTACCCCATGATACGGGACGCAAACAAAATCAAAAGAGTGCTCCAGGCCCAGGCATGGATCGACAGCGGGGAGACTTTCCAGGATTGCATCTTCACTGATGAGTCTACTGTGTCGCTGGAGAGATTTGCACGATTTGCGTTCCACAAAAAAGGTCACTTATCTTTGAAGCCGCGGCCAAAACACCCTGTGAAGCTGCATGTGTGGGGTGCCATCTCTAGGCGTGGACCGGGATGCATTGTCATCTTTGAAGGTAAAATGTATCAAATATAATGTCGCCTAATGCACTGTACTTGACTAGTGTTGCCTTACCGTATGAACTGTACTGTACTATTGTGCAGTTTCTTGAGCACTTTTCTTTTCTTGCTATAGGAATCATGAATAAAGCTTACTTCCAAGACAACATTGTGCCCGAGATAGTGCAATACATCACACGAGACTTCCCCAATGGTCACCGCTTCTACCAGGACAACGGTCCCAAGCACACCGCGTCAACGGCGCATGTCCTTGAGCGCGGCATCAACTGAGTGAAGACGCCAGCGGAGTAAGTGCAGTAGACCGTGTCCCATTTTTGTTCCCCACTGTTTTTAGCTCTTAAACCAATTGTCCTTTCTTTCCAATGACAGGTCGCCAGACTTCAATCCAATCGAAATGGTCTGGCATCAGCTGAAGGACCATATCCGGAAAGTGGTGAAACCCTCCAAAAAGGACGAGTTGTTGAAAGGCATACTGAGTTTTTGGAAGGATGTACTCACCGTGGAATGCTGCAATAAATATATAGACCACATTGCCACTGTGTTGCCCATTGCCATCGCACGTAATGGGCAAGCATCAGGAAAGTAGTACTGTGCTGTAGTATTGTAAGTACAGTACAGTATGTTACAGGTAAGTATGGCACAGATTTTTTCTTTCCAGATAGTAAGAGTATACAGTAGTTAGTTTTTTCTTTACAGAGACAGAGAGAGCAGCACCAGCCATTAGGTTACAGATACATAGAATTTAACAGTAGTCAGAGTATACAGTAGTTCCAGTACGGTATACAGTACACTAGTTGGACAGCACTACAGTAACTGCCTACTAACTGCCCCATTTTTTTTCTTTCCAGAGAAAAATGCACCAGCCACCTACTACAGTAGTTCTGCCATAATACAGTACAGTAACTGCACTCATTTTTGTTTTTCTTGTCGTTCCAGGAAAAACGGTGGCCTAGGGGGATGGGGGCGTTGTGTCCAGTCAAATCTGCTTGTACAGTCAAATGTACAGTATATAAACAGCAGCAATGATGTACACAAAACCTCTCCTCTCTCAATGAACTACTGTACTGCAGACAGAATGAGGAAAAGATAAAGAAAGACTAAAGAAAAATTAATTTTACTATACAGTATATACAGTACAGTACAGTATATTATACACTACATTACAGTACTGTACTGTATACTGTATACTGTTGTATTAACTAATATTCTTATAAATGTGCATTACTCATGTTTCCCCATGTTTCACAAAGGTTTTCCAAATTCGAGAGGGGACTTTTGAAAGCATCACAGTACCGTTCAAAGAACAGGCCTCTAAGGGTTGGGGGAGGGCTGAAATACTGTAGTTAACAGCAGTGTAATTTCAAAAGGCTGTTGATCATAATAATTGGATGAATAAAAGCCCCAAAGACAACCCCCAAATACAGCACATAAAAAGCAAGCCACTTTAACTCCCTGTGCCCCACGCACCAAAAATGGTTTGTGGCAGGCAGAAGAATTTAATAAAGGCTGCAGAATGTATTATTGTGTATGGATGGTTAAAAAAAGAAAGTCACTTTAACTCCCTTTGCCCCATGCACCAAAAATGTTTTGTTTTCTTGATGTTTTGAATTGCTGTGCACTTTAAATGTTTCAATATTGTAAATAACCAATAAAAGACCATGTTGAATTGCCTCACATTGTTTCCATCTGCTGCTTTGCCAGTGTAACAAATGTACTGTGTACTGTAGAGGCTTGCTGCACTGTTTTTTTACTGGCTGGTCGCGCAATTGGCGTAGGAACTACGGCAATTGGCGTGGGAACTAGGTCAATTGGCGTGGGAACTTTTGTTTTAGGGCAGCTAGAAATAAAATTTATTTGGCCCCTAGATGTTAGGAACCCCCTCACTTGACCCCAACAGGGTCCGAGTAGTAATGGCGGCGAGAAAGGGTCACACCGGCGAGGAGGGTCCTACCATTGAGCGCAAATGGCGGAGAAAGCTTTGAAGCGGCTAAGTCACAATGAGCAGAAACCTGGAACCCAGAACTCCGGTTCTGTTCGAGCTAGAGGGCTCATATTCTGGCACCATGTAGTCCTAGTTGTGGCAGGATTGCATGGCAAATAGCGACCCTCTCGTGGCAACAGAACAGAGTCAGGGTGATGTTAAAGTTCAGGTTTCTGCCATTGACTTGCATGGCAGAAAAAAAGCCACTTTGGTAATGTGCTTTTAAACTGTCTTTTGGTACCTCCGGTTCCGGGGGTCTTGGGAGGCTGATATTTTGCCACTATGGCAAGGGTCCCCCCGCATGGGTACCAGGTAAATTTCAACCCGCTCAGACCCACAGAACGGGTTATTTTACATTATACAGTACTGTATGTACTTATAGTATACAGTATACAGGATTTATATATTTTTATTTTAAAGATATTAAAGAATGTACTGTACTGTATTGTATTAAAAACATGTGACTGTAAACTATAGCGACTGACAAATATTTTCACACCCTGATGAAATACTGTACTGTCTCAGTGTACTCTCAATTCTCTCAGTGCTGTGCACATCAGATATACATTTCAAATTCGAGAGGGGACTTTTGAAAGCATCACAGTACCATTCAAAGAACAGGCCTCTAAGGGTTGGGGGAGGGGGATGGTGTGATTAGACGCAGGCGTATCGCACTGTGTTTGAAGCTCGGCTATGGGCGGATTAAGAACACAATGCAAATGCAAATATGCTTGGCTAGGGAGGGATTAAAAAGTCTGGAGGTGTGTGGCTGAAATACTGCAGTTAACAGCAGTGTAATTTCAAAAGGCAGTTGATCATAATAATTGGATGAATAAAAGCCCCAAAGACAACCCCCAAATACAGCACATAAAAAGCAAGCTACTTTAACTCCCTGTGCCCCACGCACCAAAAATGTTTTGTGGCAGGCAGAAGAATTTAATAAAGGCTGCAGAATGTATTATTGTGTATGGATGGTTAAAAAAAGCAAGTCACTTTAACTCCCTTTGCCCCATGCACCAAAAATGTTTTGTTTTCTTGATGTTTTGAATTGCTGTGCACTTTAAATGTTTCAATATTGTAAATAACCAGTAAAAGACCATGTTGAATTGCCTCACATTGTTTCCATCTGCTGCTTTGCCAGTGTAACAAATGTACTGTGTACTGTAGAGGCTTGCTGCACTGTTTTTTTACTGGCTGGTCGTGCAATTGGCGTAGGAACTAGGTCAATTGGCGTAGGAACTAGGTCAATTGGCGTGGGAACTTTTGTTTTAGGGCACCTACAAATAAAATTTATTTGGCCCCTAGATGTTAGGAACCCCCTCACTTGACCCCAACAGGGTCCGAGCAGTAATGGCAGTGAGAAAGGGTCACGCCGGCGAGGAGGGTCCTACCATTGAGCGCAAATGGCGGAGAAAGCTTTGAAGTGGCTAAGTCACAATGAGCAGAAACCTGGAACCCAGAACTCCGGTTCTGTTCGAGCTAGAGGGCTCATATTCGGGCACCATGTAGTCCTAGTTGCGGCAGGATTGCATGGCAAATTGCGACCCTCTCGTGGCAACAGAACGGAGTCAGGGTGATGATAAAGTTCAGGTTCCTGCCATTGACTTGCATGGCAGAAAAAAAGCCACTTTGGTAATGTGCTTTTAAACTGTCTTTTGGTACCTCCGGTTCCGGGGGTCTTGGGAGGCTGATATTTTGCCACTATGGCAAGGGTCCCCCCGCATGGGGACCAGGTAAATTTCAACCCGCTCAGACCCACAGAAAGGGTTATTTTACATTATATTCGCGCAATTGGCGTGGGAACTACTTAGGGCCGCGGTCAAGTTCACGGGCAATTGGCGTGGGAACTTCTGTTCTAGGGCACCTAGGAATTAAATTCTTTTTGCCCATAGATGTTAGGCACTGTATACCACTGTCAGTATACTGTGGAAGACAAATAATGAAACAATACTGAATATGTAGAATAAATGCATAGTTTTATTTAATCAGGGTTTATTACACAGTATACTGTACGGCCGGAAAACATCAGCATACAGTACAATATTATCCATCGAAATCCCCCCATTAGCCGTTTTCTTTTCTGAGGAAAAAAAAAGAAAAGTTTTAATGTACAGTACAGTAATGGTCAGCCCCCTAAAGAAGTTCCCAGCCAGCCCCACCAAAATAATACGGCAACAAGACAGTACTCACCATAGAATTAAAATTCATTTCCCCCCAGATGTTAGGAACCCCCTCACCTACTGTACTTTAAAATAAATTAAATATGCAATTTTACTATTACTGCGCGCACACGCACAGACTGTGTACTGCAGGTTGAACCGCGAAGGTATTAGACTTCAGAGACAACAGCTCGCAAGCGCCCCCATGCGTTTTTACACGGCATTGCAGTATTGCAGCCAGCCGGAATAAAATGCTTAAATCACAGCCGCGGAAATAACGTTATACACCCCGGGAGAAAATGACACAAAACCGCACATCACCGGGATACCCTGAAATTCGCGGAGCTAGCCAAGTAAGAATAAATTTGGTCGCCAGTGTACTTGCGAGTGTACGTAAAGCGGGTGTACTTAAAACGAGGTATGCCTGTACCTGGTTTCTATAGACAACTGTTTTAATCTAGTTGTAACCAGGTTTTAATGATCTGTAAAATGACTGGTTTAAGAATTAAGGAGTGGTTAGTATAATCTGCCTGGTAACCTAATTTGAACAAAGGAATCAAAAATGTATAAAAAGCCTGCATGACACTTTTGGCAGAGTCTTAAAGACTTTTGAATGTGTATGATCATACTATGCAATAAACTTCTCATTATCAACGAACCCGTATTTGTGAGTTTGCAAACAACGACACTTCCGAACGCATTCATTAATTTTCTGTCTCTTTGGTTAATTCCCAGTATCTACTGTATCTCTCTATACTCCTTTGAGTTGTCTGAAGTTTGCGAATTAGCTTCACATTTAGGGTCCAATTTTTCATCCATACGTGAGCATACACTTTCCTCTTGAGTCACAGTGGAAGGTGTGAGTGTGTGCGTGAGTGTGTGTGTGTGTGTGTGTTTGCGTGTGGATTAACTATAACAGGCACACAGATACCCAGCAAGCTCTAAGAAACCCCAAAAATGACCACATAATCTTTATATATGTATATAAATGTAGCGCTGCTTCCCCCGCTCCCAAGTATGTGGTGGTGCATGGTACCTCCTAGCTTGCAGGAGAGCTGAGGTTCCGCCAGTGGTATTGGGGAAACAGGACAGGCTTTTGAGGTAGATGCTGGTTCTGTCTCTTGGTGCTAGTGCCTACATCCACCGCAGACTCCAGGATTGCTGGAGGCAGCCCCAATGGTAAAATCATTACATACCCCCCCCCCCCCCCCTGATTGACTGCAGACTCAAGGCAGGAGTATATTAAAACAGGAGCTCTTTATTTGGTATCCACTGCATATATCATAATCATACAGCGCGTACTGCTTTCTCTTTCTCAGGTCCCAGACCTCTGGATGGTCCCTGTGTCAGATCTTGCTTTAGGCCTTTATTTACAGTCCTCTAGGGGGCTGATCGTGCAGTCTCACCCCGCAGGGCAAAACACACACAGAATACTCACTCCATTGCTAGAGTATTCAGGACTGACTAACTTTAGAACTACCTCTTCCTTAGTGCAGAAAGGGAGGCACAAGGTCTGCACCCATGATTGGTCAACACACAAACCAAGTCCCACCTCCACTCTTGCCACTCAAGGAAGCTGCATGGTGTGAGGTAACCCCAAGATGGGCCTAACACTGCCTGCATCTACCAGGACTTATGTGTTAGGGAGGGCAGAGGAGTAGCCAGAACCAGCCAGGGCTACATAAGTGTCTATTGGAGTGCTACTGGGCGTGGCTAAATGTATACAACAAAAACAAAGAAGCCCAAAGCTAAATCCAATATGATAAAATATACAGAGAAATACCTTATATCGCTTGAAAAAAAGGTAATTTAGTTAAACCCTTTGGCCAATGCATTTTAAGCCTGCAAGCCAATTCAAGGCATGACCACAAATTGCAGGTCCTAACACTAACTGATTAAAATTCTTATTTACCTCTATAGTTAGAGGAAGAATGATCGCATTGGATCTGTCACAACCAGCTGCATGAAATAGAACTGCTCACTTGGAATGTGGGGAGGGACCAGCTTTATCCCTGAGAGGGAGGAGCCACTAGCCGCCAAAAAAAAGTAAAAAAAAAGTATTGCTACATTTCAGAAATGAAAAAATATATATTTGTGATGCAATTATTAAAAGTTCGATACAGGTTAGGTATTTACAATTTATATACTGTACAAGTTTGATATTTACAAGTTTAATAACATGCAATTATTTATAAATTAGACATTATTTACGAGTACCATATTCAATTTACATATTCAAATTACATAATTAAGTTAGATAACCTAGCAGCTGATTTATCTCACACTGCTAGAGCTTCTGTCCTGAAGAGCAGAGGTTGTGGGTTTTGAGCCTGTTGGGCCTGACACCAGTGTCATCTCACTCATAGGGTGCCTTAGATTTGTTAATATAGGTCTTTTGGAAATCCTTTTAGGAGGTGAGAGGTGTGGTCATTTAAATATACGTTGCTTGTCTCATTAGCATATCTCCCAGTAATTTAAGGTGTGCTCCTTTTTGAGGACAGGTGGGTCCCCATATCAAATTAGAGGGAGGTTTGAGGGAATATACATACAGTAATGCTATACTAAAATAGCTACCTCTCCCCATATTTTAGGATTTCTGAATCTGCAAACGGATTCTGATTTTTTATATCTGAATCAGTCTACGAATTTTCAGTGGCCAAAACAAAACAAATCTGCCTTTTTGAGACTGACCTGAGGAGATCTGTGGCTGAAAGGAATTTTGAAATAAGGGGCCGATTCGAATTTCTGTGAAACTTTCACCCATCTCTAACCCAAACCCTGTAAAATACCTATTTCAGTGAGAAGTCAGTAATGCCAAGTGTAGCTATGACCTAACTCAGGGGTGTGCAAACTGATGGGCACAAAATTTTCTGGGGGGGGGGGGAGCGGTGCGGTAACAGAAGTCCCACACTCTCCCCTAAGGCACTAATGAATGTTATATTTAATGCAACGCCCTCTCCAGTCAAAAACAGCACTTAAGTGCATTATTGAGCTTTGAAGATACCCATTAGACTTAACGATGCTTTAATTAAAGTTAGTGCATTGTTAAGTCAAAAATGTAACGCTGTGAATTTGGGCCCAAGTGTCTCATAGAATAGAACTGTTTAGTATCAATAGGGAAAAAATGCGGCATTACCACCTCAACAAATGGGCTGTTTTTATGGTATCAATCATCAACCTTGTACTGCTAAAAGTAACACATTTGATATTGGCTCTGTTAAAAAACATCAGAATCACCATGACTAATGGCAAAAAGCTCAATTAGCCAAATGTGGCTAATAGTGCTTTTGACTATTCAAATTACCCCCCCAAAAAACACATGTGCTGTATTAAAAAATAAAACACACTTTACATTACATATAATAAAAAATAAAGCACATAATAAAAAAAATTAAGTTAAAACATATACCCATTGATTATCACTGTGGCTACCTAGGCCCTCTCAATTTGGGCTGAAATAGCCCCGTTGGCAATCAATGGTGACCTGTAATAAAAATGGGATTGCTTGCCTCACCCTGAATGAAGGCCATTCTCATCAACCACTCCAATAAAAGGACCAATACACAACCATTAAAATAAAGCCATGAAGGCAATTCAGGGCACTATGGTCACCCCAAAAAAACTTGAACAATAAAAGCCTTTAAAAATAATCCAAGCTCCAATGGCCCCAAACTTCCCCCCTCCCCCCCTCACACAAATAATCCATGCCCGATGTCCAAAAATATAACAAAAACCCATGAAAATAAATCCAGGCTTGAATACCTATTTGTAATCAAATAGCATCCGTTGTCTAAAATGTGGTATTCTCAATTTGACATAAAGCCCTCGATCATCAGTTGCTTGAAGAGTCTTTGTCTGTATTTCTTTTATTCTATATTCTTTTCTTATCTTCTTCAAATATGTCTTCTTTCTTCTGTGTGAGCCCAGACCTTATATAGTGGCCTGGGCCATCGCAGAACACCTGTCATGGGATTACATGGTACATCAACCTATCAAATTTTCCCTTGGTTGGAAAAATCAATGATGTCATCACAAAGCGTGGTAAACACATGGTACATCAACAAATCTTTTGGTTTGTCACTCAATATTAAAATAGCGATCACAATGTTTCCTCTCTTTCTGAACTGGTAGTTTTTATTAACATCTAGAAAATGGAGAAACATTACTTCAAGGTACACATACACATTTGTCTATGCTATTATGTCCCCTTTCTATCCTAGAATATCAGACACTGCCAGGCAGTGGGAGTAGTTTTTTTTCCTCCCTTTGCTTTAACACCATTTGCTAACTCTCTCATGTTTTTATCTTGGGGATTGGCTTGCGCTTTAAATGAGACTACTAAATATGTATATATTGTGATACTTGGCTATGTATATAAAGCAGTCATTTCCTGCTCATGTTATTGATCAAATGAATAGTGATGTTGTAATATTGTCATATTTCAGCAGGAATAGATATATAGGCAAAGCTGCACTGGAAAACCCCAGTGGGACATAACAATATGTCATGGCACTGACAACAAATAACTGGTACCTTATCAGTATTCTGGAGTCAGTCTTGCCTTTTACAAAATGGAAACTATCAAGTATATTGGAACTCAGCTGACAATTTAATGAATAAATTCATAAAGGTAGTTCAAGTGATAAACAGAGCACAGATTCTGGATGTATTTGTTTCAGAAATGCACTAGTGTGGTAGTTTGCATTCCACTAATAAAAGTCTTAAACCTCCTGAATAAAGCTACAGTCTAACTGTTGGTAAAACAAAAACATGTATATTTTGTTCTTGGTGGATATTTTAGCTACCATACAATAGAATATTTTCCTGACTGACAAAATAATAAAGGGCAGCAACATTTAATGACAAACACAAATCTTATTAAGTGCCATAAAAGCAAATTGGTTAGGAATCAGAACAGCATGTAGCACAAATGAAAACATGAGCTGTAGAACATACAAAAAGTGAATATCATTTAATCAAAAAGCACAGCATGTTGCTCAATGTTTGCTTAAATGTGAAACCTTGAGCAATACAGTATGTTGTTATGTTTTCATTTTTTCTGTTATGTTCTTATGCTTTTTAGCCATGATTTACTAAGCTGTAATACGACTTATCCCTCCCGTACTGGCGTAAACTGCCATTTAAACCAATGACCGTTAACGCAGGATTGTGTGATATACGGCCCATTGCTGCTTGGTGAATGCTGGACTATCTGTGTGCTTGACATAGTCCGGTCAATGTTACATACTGTGTTCTATAAAACAAAGGTACATACAGTCATATAGAGTGACTAAAGATATATTTCAATCTACTGATAAACTTCTGTTGTTAGTTGCACTAGTTAACAATCAGCTAAACCCATAGATAACATTAATGCTCTTCTGTTAAAAAATGCATTAGATAAACCTAAATGAGTTGAGCAATATGCAATAAATGTTATGAACGGAAATCAAATATGAAACCTTATTACATACAGAGAAAGGCTCCATCTCCACATATATTTGATATATTGTGTGTGTATGAGTGTGTACACATATACAGTATATGTGCACAGTATATATACAGCTCAACCCCGTTATAACGCGATCCGTTACAATGCGAATCCGCTTATAATGCGATGCAAGTGTAGCTCTCAATTTTCGTATTTATGAATACTATACAACACAATTATTGGTATCTTAAATACTTTATTGTACAATGCATACAATAGTACATTATTTCTAACGCGATCCGCTTATAACGCAATGTGATTCTCTGTACCCCAAGCACAGCGTAATAATGGGGTTGAGCTGTAAGCTTGCGAGCCACAACAAGGCGAACAGGTGCTTAATAGCTCTCCTTTTTGACACTTATATATACATATATATATATATATATATATATATATATATATATATATATATTGTAAGGGCTCAGGGGTTCCCAGAAAGAGCTTGCTGGGGTTTTGTGTTTTGTTAACCTCTTCTCAGCTGTCTCAGCTGCTGGAGGTTAGTGGCTCCTCCTTTCCAGGTTTTAAGCCCGCCCCTCCCCACTTCCCAAGTGAGTAGGTCCTTTCATTCTACTGGATACAGATCCAATGTGGTCTTTCTCCCTCCTACTAGAGGTACATGAGAATTTTAATCCTAATAGAGATATATATTAGTATTTTATCTGGTAGTGCTAGGACTTGCGATCAGGTGTCTGCCTTGTCGTGGCTCGCAAGCTTACAACACTTTGGCCAAAGGGTTAAACTAAATTACCCTTTTTCAAGAGAATATATAAGTATTTTTACTGTGTATTTTTGTCATATTGGATGTAACATTGGGCTTCTCTGTCGTTTATGAATCGACACATACAAAGAAATATAATATCAGAGCAACTTTAAATTGCAGTTCTAAGGCTGTTGTATATTATCTGACCTGTCCATATGGTCAATTTACATTGGCATGACCACCTGAGTACTCCGCTATTGTGTACTGAGCGAGATCTGTCAGCAGGACGTAAGATCATGTCAGTCGCTAGACAGTTTAAGATTGGATACAACTCTGATCCTACTGTCCTTTGGGCCTTTGCCTTTGACAAAGTCCATTTGGGAATTAGAGGTGGGGATTTAGACAGGGCATCTCTCCAAAGTAAATGTCATTGGGTAATCAAATTGGGCACTCTATTGCCACAGGGACTCAATGAGTACATGGGTTACTCCATGTTTTTGTAACTAGGATGTGCTCCTGTCATCTATACCTCACTAATTGTGTCTCTTATATCCCTCAGTGGTTGATTACATAACAATGCTATCAACTACAGATTCCTCACCATCAGTTGTTTCTTCAACATTTATCCTTTACCCCTGAGGTGTGGATACTCTAAAGATACATTGAAGGAGTTGTCTAATTTCCATACGTTACTGTAACGCCTGTATGCCCGCAGACCTGGCCAGTCCCCAGTACTGAGGTGGGTAAGGGTATAACACGCACCCACAGCAGTGAGGGTGTGTCTGGAGTGTGGTAATTGCGTTGCCGGGCCTGGTGAATAAGGGTTAACGTTATACTTGCTGAATCCGGGGTGCCAGAGTTCGGAAGGTAATGTCCAAAAGCCAGAGTTCAGGGGTTGGAGAGAGCAGCATAATGATGTCCGAAAGCCAGGGTTCAAGAGCACGAGTAGGCAGCGTAGTCAAATCCAAAGCAGAGTTCAAGTTCAAACCAAAGGAATCCAAACAGGGGCAGGGACAGGAACCAGAGCTAAAACAGATAAGGGAGCTAGGCATAGACACTGCACACACAGGAGCTACAGGAAAGCTATGCAGAGCAAGGACTGAGAGGACAGAGTGGGGTTATATGGGAAGAAGGGCCAATGGGAGTGAGGGGTGGAGCAGAGGCTTGAGTGGGTAATTGCAGGGATAGGTCCGTGAGAGCAGGGGATCAGACAGGGAGGTAATCCAGAGTAATAGCAACCGACGGGGGGCAGAGTCAGTGCCTGGGGACGGCTGATAACTAGAGCGGGTGCGTGCGCCTTCTGTAAGATTATGCGCGCGCACCACGTGTGTACCAGGGCGTGAGGGGTGTATCGCGGAGGAGGTGTTTGGCAAGAGAGGCAGAAGGGAAGGAGAAGCGGAGGAGCCAGGTACCGTAAGGGCTGGGATAACGGAGGCACGCCGAGGGGGCGCGTATCCCACGGCAAGTGACAAGCGATCGGGAGCGCGCGCGCTCAGTGAGGGAGTCGCGCGCGTGCCCTGAATGTGTGCCAGGGCGTGCAGACCATGTCGCAGAGGAATAGCTCAGAGAGGAGGAGGAGAGTGGGGACGTAGGGAAGAGGGACAGCTAGCCGCCGTGGGACCTGGGGTGACGGGGACACGCTGGGAAGCGCGAGTCCCCCGATCCGTTACAGTTACACCCAGGTAGGGACTGTATTCACTTGTCCCAAAAAGACTGAAACGATCTTCACAATCCAGGGGGAGCATGGGAGAGAATCAACAAGAAAAAAAGAAAAACATCTAAGTGCAGGTGTCTTGTGAAGGTTGTGAATCATGTGAATCTTGGCTCGTGTAAAGTGCCTACTCAAAGTGTGGTAGGTGTAAATATGCGACTCCAAAACTGTGACTAAAATCTTGCTTGCATAAGGGATTCAGGAGATAGGTGCCTCAGTAAGGAAGAGAAATGCATACCATAGCGCAGATCATTAAATAAAATAGTATGTTTAAAAAAGGTAAGAATTGTACTTATGTGTATGATCAGTAAAAGCATTAACACAATGATTTATCCATCGTGAGCCATTGACATCTTCCCCGGCTGTTTGCTTCCTTGCCGGCATCTCTCGCAGGCTCCACAGCGTAACATCTGGTTTTTGCTGTGTCACTTCCGGTTTCAGTTTCTAGCTCAATAACATGTCTGTGAGTGCTCTGATGATCTGGGGACTCTCACTCTACATGTTTAACTAATTGCTTACTTTGTCAGGAGTGTACTAAATGTATCATTTTTTTTACTGAAGTATTTTTGTGAGATACTTTATTCTGTTTTCACACATTATATATAAAATATATATATATATATATATATATATATATATCGCACTTTCCCCCCGGCCCCCCCCATATGGAAGATAAGGCGGCTATGGTGTGTGTGGTGCGTTACCTGTGGCTCACAGGAGGCCTGTACCTCCGCCGCTGGGAGCTTGGGGTGTACCTGATTCGTCTTGTGATAGCGCCTCCACCTGCAAGGGATCCCAACGGAGTGGGATAATTTTCTTACAGGAACAATATCAATAATACACCCACTCATATATATACTAACAACTTTTACTGAACACAATAATATTGGTATCCTGTAATATAGGCCCAAACAGTAATATAGGCCCAAACCTGATACCACCAGTGAGTTTCCCCGAAGTACATTGGGTGCCAGGCACCAATACCCTGATATCTCTTTTCCCAATGTCAAGGCCCACTCAAAGTGTTGGAGATAGCGCTATCCCTTGAAATGTTAGTGCACTTAGTTGGGTACCTGCCCGGGGCTCCAGCACCCGGGTCATGCAGAAGAACAAAGAGGATCCGTCTGATCCAACGTTGTCATCCGCAATGGCGTCTGCCTCAGTGTGGGGTGAATTCTGGTGTGGATAATATCTCCCTACCGTCTTTACCATGTAACTGGTCTGGTTCCAGACCACAGGCCGCAGTCACCGCGTGGCGTCTCAACTGTGCTGTACTGACTATGTGCTGCTACTGGGGAAAGGTCCCTAACTATGGGCTTTCCCTATAGCAGCCAAAATCTACAGTGAGTCAGGGCCTCAGAATCTGCTTCTAAATCTGTCCCCCCTCAACCCCCCACAAAACCCCACCCCCCTTCCTCCCTTATACGGTTATCAACACACTCTCTGAAATGGCAGATCTTCAGGTACTTGTTGCATGTTTATATTTCCCCAAAAGGATTATAATGTGAAACCAATATCAAGTGTAAGGTTGAATGTTGAAATGGTTGAAAAAAGCTCAGACCCTCCCAGATGCCTCTGATACACACCATGCGCCTCCCCTCCCTCCCACCCCCCTTTCTCTCCCCCCACCCTTCCCCCTCTACCCCCATCCCCACCAAATACCTGGTCTCCCGTGACAATTGGGCAGCTCTATGAGAATCTGCTTCTAAACCTGTTTCCCCCCTTCTCCCTCCTCCACTCCCCCCTCCCCTCCCCCCTCCCATCCTTCCCACGCTCCCAACCCCCCGACTCAATTTAACCCATGATCCCAGTTCCAAAAAAACTCCAACGTTAATACTGTTTATTCAAAAGTTGAAATGTTATTATGTTTCTGTAAAAATCAGTAGTTTTTATATAAGTTCAAAGAGGATTCCCTGTCCTATCTTCTGGCAACCAACTTGCACTTTGACCGGGGATGTCTCCCAAGGGTATTTGTCCCGTTTACCTTATCACCACTGTAATAAAAGCTTCCATATTAGGGCTCTTAATGAGCCCACTCTCTTCCTCTCTCTTTTTCTTCCCACCCATTTCTCCCTCTTTCTCCCCTTCCCTCTGCCCCCTCCTCACCTCCCCTCCACCTTTCCCAGCTCTGCCGGACAAAACCCTGAGGCACCTAATCTACTTCTTACTAAGAAAAATTGAAATATGCCAAGACCCCCACCCTGGGAAAGTGAACGGTCTCTATTTTCTCTTAACCAAAACAAAACCATGTCAAATTCGACCTCCATAAAACTAGTATCTCTCAATGTCAAAGGTCTGAACTCAGATAGGAAGAGGAGACTTGCACTTCTAGAATTTAAGAAAACAAAAAGGAGAAATATTTTATATCCAGGAAACACATTTCAATACTCTTTCTCCACCAAATACATTTAAGATGATATGCCTCCAGTCATATTATGCATCATTCTCCAGCAAAAAGAGAGGGGTTGCTATTTTAATTATGTAGCCATGCTGTAAAAATGGCATACAGTTCTCTCTCATGCTGGCAGTAAGCCTGGTAAGTTACAGGATTGCCAGCATCAATCATGGAGGTTTGCCCTCACACCCTGGTGGGGTGTCATATGTATTTAAGGGGAGTGGTAACATGCTCTGAATCCACCGTTAGTGACATCAGAGATGTGCCTGTTTCCTGAGGTATATAAGGCACAGCACTGCCCAAAGATAGTGGTTCTACATGACTAGGTTCAGAGTTGAAGGTCAAGGTGACCACTAGTGTGCTAACTAGTGGTTTAGTTCTAGTTCAAGAGCCAGCAGCAGTAAGGCTGGCTGAGCCTACACTGTGTCCAGGGACCTGGCACAGGTGGTGATCTCCCTGAGGGGAGAGGTGATCCAACTCCATTGGGAGGGCAGACCTTTTGAAGGGAAAGTACGGGACAAGATGAGCGGCTGAGCTGCCAGCTGCGAGGGGCAGTCTGCCTAACCATCAATAAAGATGCCCTTGTTCAACGACACTCTCTTGTGTGAGTCTGGAATTACTCTGCAGAGGAAGGCACCACAGAGGAGTTCCTCATCAGAACCATCTCCTTGCGGATGCAGAGATCTGATGAGGTGGAGGCGCTGCACTGTATGTAGGTAGGACTCGCACGTACACTACCTCAGCTGCCTGTCTGGTTGACAATCCCCAAACACCATCATGCGGGAGACTCAGGAGTCTTGTTGCCGACAGGTGCACCACCAGACACGACCATGTAATGGGGACTGGTTAGACCACAGGAGCGAATGTGAGATTGGGTGGGTCAGCCAGGTCAGAAAATCCGTTACAATTAAAAATAATGTCCTGTTTGCTCTCAATAAGGTCGTTTCAGACCCAGAGGGTAGATACCTGATTGTTTAGGGATCCCTTTCAGGGACCCCAGTCTCCCTCATCAATGTGTATGCCCCTAACGAGAACAAATAACGGAAGAATTGGAATCTCTGGATCAATTCCCTTGAACCAACCAAACATCATGGCTAGGAGACAGCCGGCTGCCTCTCCCCGCTCCCTCACTTATGTCAAGTTATATAATCTTATATGATTCTTCACACTAATCTGGTCCCCCCAGAGACGGACCCAACAATGTGCGAGGAAGCTGCCCCAGAACCCTCTCACGATCTAAAACTATATTATGTCTATGTAAAGTAGTGTATGTAAATTCTATGTAAAGAATTTGTTGTTCCACCAAAGTGCTGTTCCCTCCTTCCCCCCGCCTCACCATTTCTTTTTTGTACCCAACCTCCCCGCACCCCCCTAACCCAACAATGTTATATTTCTGTATATCTCTGCTTTGATACCCAATAAAAAAAATTACGTTTGAAGGAAAAAAAAAACACCAGACAATTCGTGCTGGCAAATATCTTTGTTTCTACGTTGAGGTGTAAAACTGAAATCCTACTTACTGGAAGTAGCTAGGATGCAAGCCTAGTACATGGGGGTCTCGGTATGGTACAGGTTCCCGGCTGGTATATTGGTAATGCTGTGGACATGTTGGATCAGCTGCTCGGCCTCGCTTCTCCACATTCGCCGGCCAGAACCTCTGACTTTTCTCAGATGTGGGATCCCGAGACTACACTGTGTTAACCCTACCCAACCTCACAGCTATGATCGACCTCACCACCATATGTAAAAGCCTCCAAGAATATAGTATTTGGGAGTGCATTTCTGTTTTTATCTTGTCTTAATAAATGTATGAATAGTAATTCACCAGGTCCTATTACACTTCTGTTTTCTGTGGAGTTTAATTCTTCAAGAAAGTTTTTCTAATCTGGGTTAAGAGGCCAAGACAATGGGAGTAGTGGATCTTTTTTAATCCATATTCACATACTACATTTAAACACTTAAACACGCAGCAAATGTTAGTTCTGAATCTTTAGATCTTGCAGGGCAATACTTTTCATTCAAGACAGATTACGCTACGTTCTTTCTTCTTTCGTCTTCTTCCACATATTGCACGTAAGAAACCAGCCAGATGAAAATCTGATTTCAACCATATGGATTAGAAGTTCCTCATTCAGATTCATGCCAATTGGAATCACTTTTGCGCTAAGCAGAACTCTTAACATTCAAGTCTTTGTGCAGGAGAAAGGCGAGGTGGCTAGAGTAGCCCTGTGTATTAACCCTGGTTGCAAGTCACTTGCTCACCAGTGTGCTGTCCATGAAAAAAAGGTATATAGGGATGGAGTGAGGGGAGATATTTTTCATTTGAGGGACCTTTGCAGAAAGTGAAAAATGGGCCAGCTAGAGAGCTCTTCCATATGCAGGTCATGTGTGCACAGGTGTGTCGTATGAGACACGTGTGTTCATTAAAAAAAAAAAAGTTACTGTCCGCAATCTTAATTCCTATTTAACTGAGTTTGATTTATCTAAGCTTATGTTTTCTAAAAATGCAATTTTAAGTAACTGAACACAGAATTCTCAGTCAGATCTGTTAACTGCATAAAATGTAATTTGCTGCCACCATGTGGATATTTCTTCAAGGTACAGTACTGTATGCAACTCACCACAGTTTAAGGACATAATTTGCAAAGAGTACATGAATATTTAGATACTGTACAGCCCAAAAATAAAACATCTATGTTTTACAATGTATCTACATGAAAACATATACATATTTAAATGGCAGAGGTGGAAAGAACAGAAAATTGTGAAGGTCATTACTGATGCACGATATACTGTACAGTACATAGAGAGCAATTACATATATAAAGGGCAATTTATAGTTTTTCATTAACAGTATTGAGGTCATTGTACTGTGACAGACCTTAAGGCTGTGGCCAAGCAGGGAACGAGCACACTGGCGCTCGTGCGCGGTGACATCATGCACTCTGCTCGGCCGGGTGATTTGTGGCCTGTTAGTTACGCTCGAGTTTGGGGGGGGGGAGTGTCAGGGGGCACGGCCATGACGTCACGGAGCTGGTTCGCTCTCATTGGACGAACCGCTCACGTGACGCAACAGCAAGTGGCATATTCATATTTGCTTGCTTCCGCAAGCAGCTAAGCACCATGCATGCGCAAGCGCTCGTTCACGCTGGCCAAACAGTGTCACCCTGGATAAAGCCTAAGAAGGGTGGGGAGGAAAGTCACTCGACCATGTGTTTCAAATGAAATTATTATAATGGTCCAGGAAAATTCTCCTTCAAACCTATTTATGGTTCAGTCCCATATAGCAAGTCCACGAAAAAAAAAAATATATATATATAAAAAAATATATATATATATACACATATATATATAAAAATATATATATATATGTGTATATATATATATATATATATATATATATATATATATTTTTTTTTTTTTCGTGGACTTGTTATATGGGACTGAACCATAAATAGGTTTGAAGGAGAATTAGCATTTTATTTAATCCCTGTAAATAAACCCCTTGTAAGAGAACTATAACGTCTCCTGCCTTTATCTGGGACTAAAAGATGCTACAACGTGATGTGGGCATCACAATGTGTTAACACAACCTCAAGAATTAATAACACATCTCTTCATATCTAGCCATTGTGTCATTTTTTATTTACAAATCTTTGAAATAGCAATTGTTTTTTATTTGTACACGAGCTGTGGTATAATATATATATATATATATATATATATATATATATATATATATATACACGAGCTGTGGTATAATATATATATATATTATACCACAGCTCGTGTACAAATAAAAAACAATTGCTATTTCAAAGATTTGTAAATAAAAAATGACACAATGGCTAGATATGAAGAGATGTGTTATTAATTCTTGAGGTTGTGTTAACACATTGTGATGCCCACATCACGTTGTAGCATCTTTTAGTCCCAGATAAAGGCAGGAGACGTTATAGTTCTCTTACAAGGGGTTTATTTACAGGGATTAAATAAAATGCTAACAAGCCCACCATCCCTTTAAATCAAAACAACACATAAAAATAATACCTATTCCCTTTAGGGAAAGCTAACTACACCATAGCTTTCGCCCACACTAACTAAATGGGCAGCTAAGCTGGTTCCCAAGCAAAAATATGCCCTGGCTTATGCCACAATGTAACACAGTCTCTGCATACAACAATAAAGTGTTTTTGCTTATCTGAAAGTCCTTTGGAGCAGACGCCCCTGCTTCATCTCGGCCTTGTCGTCCTTTCTTCCTAGGGAAACTCAGCCCCAAGTTAAGCCCAGAAAAACTCCTCTGTAGGGCCTCTGTAACCAGCTTCAGCAGCTGGGGAGCACTTCTATCACCCACCGTCTCTGGGGAAAACAGTCTCTCAGCATAGCAGCTTTCAGTCTGTCTTTTAAACCATCTTTTAAACAACTTCCTTGTTCACTCAGACCAGGCTGATTAACTCCATTAATTAGCATCTGCTGCTGGCTTCTCTTTGCGGAACTGACTCTCTGTGGACTGAAAAGCACACTACTGCACTGTTCCAGCCCCTAGAGGACAGAGATGGTATCACATATCCCTCCCCCCAGCAAAACATTGTCCTGTGAGCGGCGGGTGCACTATTCCTGTGCACCAGCCTCTTTGTCAGAGACATCTGACATCCATCTTTTCTTTTTCCTTGCCTTCCAGTTGAAGACTTTTTTTCTTCAGGGCAAGTACTAGGCCTTCTGGGCCTGCAGACTGGTACCTCGCTACCTATTTGTCTTGTGCCAGTTTGAGTTTAAGGTTGAAGCTCTGGCATTTGTTGTGTCACTCCTTACAAAGGTTCCTGAGCATCCTGCTGTCTATTATTGTAGCTCTCTCTGTCACTGTGACCTATATGCCACTATGACCCTGATATGCTTATCCTGAAGATGTATCTCTGTCTTCTTCCTCTTGTGCACAGAGTCTCCCTTACCCTGTAGAAAAGCCTTGACCTCGGTCAGCTCATTGCGTACACTCGCCAGTGACTGTTTGGCCTTCTCTTGTGAAGACAGCAACTCCACTTTAGCGGTGATGACTTTTGGACCTTTCTCCATCAGTGTACCTTCAGTGTTGGGTTCCACACCATTTACCTTCAGTACTTCAACTTGGGCGGGATTCTTATTAACCCCAAGTGTACCCCATGGCACCTCTCTATTACAGTCAGCAGACACGTAGGATTGGGCCTTATTTTCTTGACTTCTTAACTTACTCCATTGGGGGTGTCGCTGGACAATCTGTGAGGTCATTCTCATCTTATTATCACGGACTCACTTCCGTCCCATTCTTGACTGTCTCTTCACAGGGGCTGTCTTCCTGGCAAGGAATCCACTTTTGGTACTATGGGTACTGCAGTACTACTGGCTTCTTACTTTGCTACTACATCGCAACTTGGTTTTCTCATTCCGTGCCTTGTGGAAATTAGGCTGTAGTACTGCAACGGTATTGCAGTCACACTTCCTGGAGCGCCTCACTTGCTCATGCGGTTCCAACTTTGTAGCCTCGTTTTGCAGTTGAGCAGTGTCCCCAGCTCTCGCTGTACCCTTGCCTTCACAGGAATTATTTTCTGTGGGACACAGATGCTTGGGCCGGGCCAATACTTTTCCTGTAGTGGGGACACTTGTGCATTACTGTTCTGTGGAGCATCATTCTGCTTTAACTCTAACACCATCTTTTCCATGGACTGCTTCTGTGACCCAAGTGTCAGCCTTAGGTTTATAACCTTTTTTCCCAACTTCATCTGAGAAACCTCCTGCTGGGTAGCAGTAGAGTCCAACTTAGTGACCTGTAGCATCTTCAGAGCCTCAAGCTCCTTGCCCAGGTCACGCTTTTGTTTCTCTGCCATCTTGCAGCCAGCACGCTCAGACTCAAGGTCCTTCCTCAGGTCTTGAAGCTGATCTTCTGCATTTCTTTTTCCACTCAGTGCAGCTGCTAGACCAGCTTCCTTGGCGTTGAGTCGCGATTCCATATCTGCCAGCTGATTCAGAGCAAGATTTAAATCTATTTCCATTTCTTCATTTCTGGCCTGCAGCAAGTTTAGTGCTTCAGCGAGAAACTGCTGTTTCTTAAATACATCTTGCAAATCTATTCTTAGGGCCTCCATTTCTTCAAAGTACTTTGCTCTGAGTTTGCCTCCACATATCCTCCATCATACCCTGGAGCTCTGCAGTTTTTGTCATTAGGATCGCTGTTGCTTCTGTTTTCCAGGCCTCTCTTTCCTTGGCGTACTGACTCATGGGGATGAAGCCGCCTCTCTGCTTCTTCAGCTCTTGCTCCAGTTTCTGGGCCTTCTCTCGCTCCCTCTCATACAGAGGTCTGGCATCTAAGTTCTGCCTCCAGCGATGCTCTGGTGATGCTCAGCGTGGCCTTCAGCTCCTCATGCTGCTCTGTGGGACACACTATGTACTCAGACGCTCCTGTAGCACTTGTACTTTGTGTGAAGCCTGGAAACTTTCCTTCTGTTGCACTTGCTGCATCTGCTCAGCATCCGCCTGTTTCTCCTTGGCCTCTTGCAGACTCACACGCAACTCTTGCAGCTGGCTCTGCAATTTTTGCCCTGCTTGTGTACGCTTCTCCAGGGAGACACATTCTTTATGCAGCCTTCTTTCTGCACTCTCCAGTGCTTCCTGCACTTCTAACTTTTCCTGGATCAATTGCTTCTTCACTTTTTCTGTTTGGTGAAGCTTCTTATCACTTTCACTGATCTGGTCAGTCAAGTCTGAATTTTTCTGTCTCAGACTTGTATTTGCTCTTTTTACCATCTATAAACGAATCAGGTTTACTTCCTCAGCATCCTTCTATTCACAGACCTCTGTGCTGAGAGTGTAGACCTCATGGCATGAGAGTTCCAGCTCTGCTTTGAGCGTGCGAGCCTCTTGCTGAGAAACGTCTAACTCTGTGTTGAAGTTTTGCACATCTTTCTGGGACATCTCATAGTATCGTTTTCAGTCAGTACTTGTTTTCTTTAATTCGCTCGGCTCTCTGTATATGGCGGTAGTGGTAGCCTTTGTCATCTCTAGGCTGGTTGTTATTGCCATGACTATTGCGCCAAGTGCACTGGGCTGTAGCTCATCTCGGTTTTTTTCTGACCCACGCCTTCCTGAACACATGGGGTAACATTTTTCTGGAACTTCTGCTGAAAATGGAGACTGTGCTTTTCGCGGGGCCCGTAGGACGAGTCATCATCATAGTCATCGTCTCCATCATCCTCATCCAGCTTGAAGGGACAGTCTTTGGTGTGGTTCAGCTTTTCACACCATAAACATTTCTTGTGCGGTTCCTTTTGCAGGACAAAGCCGGGATACCCATTCCTGAAAGGACATTGTTTTGTGTGGCCAGGCACATTACACATAAAACACATTGTATCCTCCATTTTCTACCTTCAGGTGTATTCTTCACCATGACCTATTGGAGGCGCTATTTCCTCAATTCTTCATACCCGACGGGACAGACTTTATACTAGCAATTGCCAGCTGCAATTTTCATTTTCTTCAGAAAAAAAAAGATTTTCTGCTTGAGTTCAGTGCCTTAACATATCTTCATCTACTGACCTCTGGTTGTTATTGCATCACACTTCACACTTTCTCTGTGTATGCTGTAAGCACAACTGGTCATACACAGTGGGACAGGCTTTGTTTGCTTTTCACTTCAGTTGGGTGGCCATTTTCAATCCCTGCATTTATTTTCAAACCCACAGTTTCCGCTGCTCAGTGCCTTTTTGACTGCCCACATTAAACTCCACCAATTGTGATGCCCACATTACGTTGTAGCATCTTTTAGTCCCAGATAAAGGCAGGAAACGTCATACTTCTCTTGCATGGTGTTTATTTACAGTGATTAAATCAAATACTAACAGGCCCACCATCCATTTAAATCAAAACAACACATACAAATAATACCTATTCCCTTTAGGGAAAGCTAACTACACCATAGCTTTCGGCCTCAGTAACTGCATGGCCAGCTAAGCTGGTTCCAAAGCCAAAAACAAGCCCTGGCATATGCCACAATGTAACAGTCTCTGCATACAACAATAAAGTGTTTTTGCTTATCTGTCAGTCCTTTGGAGCAGACGTCCCTGCTTCAGCACGGCCTTGTTATCCTTTCTTGATCCCAGAGAAACTCCTCTGTAGGTGTTATGCCGGTGCTGCCCGCAGACCAGACCCGTCCCTTATACTGAGGTGGGAACGTATATGTGCACGCACCCGCAGCAGAAGGAGCGTGTCCGGAGTGTGGTGTTTGGGGTTGCCTGGCCAGGTGGGAATAGCTGTAGAAATACTTGCCGGTACCGGAAGCAGAGTAGTAGTAGTTGCCATTAGCCAAGGCCAGGTATAGGTGAGGTCCAGAAGGTAGAGGTCCGAGCTGGGGTCCAAGGGCGAAAGAAGCTGCGTCGTCAGGGATTTCCAGGGTCGAGAGCCAAAGAGAGAAGTCCGCCGAGCCGAGTCGTAACCTGAGTAACAAAGACAATGGGGAGAGCCAGAATACACATCCACAAGAGAGACTATGTTGAGCGATGTGAGAGAGGTAGGACAGGTACTAAATACTGTGGCTGACCAATGGGTAGTGGAAGCAGGCCTGGAGGAGCTGCCCGTTAGATTGAGGATGATTGAGGATGATATCCAGAAGAAAAAGAAGAAGAAATGCCCAGTCTCTTGGTGAAGGTCCTCCAGAATCTGGAAACAAATTGAATGTCGGCTAGGGCGGGTGAGGAGGGTAATCCTTTGAGAGGAAAGAAATGTGCCATCTTGGAAAACCGATCCACCACTACTAGAATGGTGTTCATGCCATTTGACCTAGGCAATTCAACAATAAAGTCCATGGATATGTGAGACCAGGGGCGCTCCGGGATGGCTAAAGGCATAAGAAGACCCTGGGGTTTCTGACGAGGTGTCTTATTGCGTGCACATACCGGACAGGCCAGAGTGAATTCAAGGATGGTTTTGGCCATATTCTGCCAACAGAAGGTGTGACGGATGAGGTCCAATGTCTTCTTGAATCCTGGATATCCTGCTGAACGGGAGGTGTGCCCCCAATCCAGAATCTCAGGAATAAACTTGGGCTCTATGTACAAAGTGTCCTTCGGTACCTCGAGATCTCTAGGCAAGTGTTCTTGAGACTTGATGATCTTTTCAAGATTTTTGAACGCAGGGACCGCGAGGATCTTTTGCTTGGGAAGGATGGACTCGGTAGTCTTTTCTGGTCTTTCTTCTAAAGAATACTGTCTAGAGAGGGCATCCACCTTGACGTTCTTGGTACCGGGAATGTAGGACAAAATTAAATTAAACCTGGAGAAAAATAATGACCAGCGGGCTTGGCGGGAGCCTAAGCGGCGGGCACTCTCGATATACAAAAGGTTTTTATGATCCGTGAGAATCGTAAAGGGCTCTTTTGACCCTTCTAGAAGATGCCTCATTTCCAGAAAAGCCAACTTGATGGCCAAAAGTTCCCTATTGCCCACGTCATAGTTCCTCTCAGCTGGAGAAAATTTCTTAGAGAAAAAACCACAGGGGTGGAGTTTATCCTGGGGAGAAAATCTCTGGGATAGAACCGCGCCGGCCCCGCAGTCCAAAGCATCTACCTCCAGGATGAATGGAAAATTGGTGTCCGGGTGACGGAGGATGGGAGCTGAGACAAATGCTTGCTTCAAAGTTTCGAAAGCCGTAAGTGCTTCAGGTGACCAAGTTGAAGGATCCGCTACTTTTCAGGGCAGTGCCGTGATCATGGCGATGATGGAGGAAAAAATGCGAATACATTTCCGGTAATAATTGGAGAACCCCAGAAAGCGTTGAATAGACTTGAGGAAATCGGGTTGCGGCCAGTCCGCTACAGCTTTAAGTTTCTCTGGGTCCATGGCAAATCCCCTGTTGGAAATAATATACCCAAGAAAGGAGGTGGAGGACTTGTGAAAAAGACATTTCTCCAACTTGGCAAACAACCGATTCTCTCGGAGTCGGGAGAGCACGAACTTCGTATGGGTAATATGATCCTGTAGATTTTTTGAAAAAATAAGAATGTCATCCAGATAAACAATTACAAAAAGGCTAAGGACATCCCGAAAAATATCATTGATAAAGTCCTGGAAGACCGCCGGGGCGTTGCATAGACCAAAGGGCATCACAAGATATTCGTAGTGGCCGCTACGGGTGTTGAAGGCGGTCTTCCATTCATTACCTTCCCGGATGCGAATGAGATTATATGCCCCACGAAGATCTAGCTTAGTAAAGAGATTAGCACCTTGAAGTCTGTCGAAGAGTTCAGAGATGAGTGGGAGAGGATAACGGTTCTTCACCGTAATGCGATTCAGACCCCGGTAGTCTATACACGGTCTGAGAGTACCATCTTTTTTCTTAACAAAAAAGAATCTGGCCCCCGCAGGTGAATTGGAATGCCGTATAAAGCCCAGCTTCAAGTTTTCGCAAATATATTCATCCATGGCCTTCGTCTCAGGAAGAGAGAGGGGGTAGGACTTGGATTTAGGCAATTTAGGCACCAAGTCTATCGGACAATCGTAAGATCTGTGTGGGGGTCATAAGTCGGACTGAGTTTTGCTGAAGACATCCATAAAATCTGCGTATGGGGCAGGTACATGTCCTTTAGGGGTGGTTGTGGTAGCCAGCAGTTGGGGCGGAAGTACAGCTGGTGAACAAGCTTCCTCTGACCTTGACCTCTGGACAATGGGATCTGGGGATGTCCAATTGATGTTCGGATTGTGCTTCTGCAGCCACAGTAAGCCAAGGGTGACAGGTGTTCCAAAAGCATGGATAACATCCAACGCCAGGGTCACCTTATGGGAATGAGAAGAAAGGTGAGGGGACTAGTTTCCAAGGAGATGAAAGCCGGGTTGAGAGGGCGGCCGTCTATCCCTACCAAGGCAACGGGAGTTTCCTTCTTAAGGAGTGGAATCTGGTTCAATTTAGAAAATTCCTGGTCCACGAAGTTTTCTCCTGCACCGGAATCGATGAAGGCCGTGGTGGAAGTCTGAAAGGTAGGACCAGAGAGGGAAACGGGGATAGTAAACTTTTTGGGAAGTTCCTTCTTGGAAAGGGGGCAGGAAGAATTAACACCCAGGGAGCGCCCCTTCATACTCACTGGGCTTGGTCGTTTCCCGGACACTGAGGACATTCGAGAATCAAATGCTCAGAGGATCCACAGTAGAAGCATAGTGCACCGAGTCTGTGAAATTGTTGAATAGGATTCCGAGTGCGTTGAACTCCGAGTTGCATCGGTTCCGGGGCCTCCAGAGTGGGCAGCGGAGAGATGGCAGATCTCGTGGGTGAAGAGAACCTGGGAAAGGGGGCATGAAAAGGCACAAATCGAAAGTGTTGGCGCTCAGAGCGGCGTACCTGGAGACATTGGTCCACCTCCAGAAGTCCTGACCTGGATTGTGAGGCGAGCTCGTCTTTTACGGAATTCGTACGTCCTCGCCAGAAAACTGCGACTAAAGCCTCCTGACCCCACCGAGTCTCAGCTGCTAGGGTTCTGAACTCCAAGGCGTACTGGGCCACGGGCCGACGTCCCTGTATAAGCTGAAGCAAAGAGTCAGAAGCAGTCTCCTGTCGTGCGGGGGTGTCGAAGACCTGACGAAAGTCGCGTCTAAATGCCGCATAATCCCTAGTAATTTCGGGGCGTAGTTCCCATATCGGAGAGGCCCAGGCCAGGGCATTTCCCGTGAGTAGGCTGTAGACGTACGCCACCTTCTTACGTCCGGTGGGGTACTGCTGCGGAGCCATCTCAAACTGGATCTCACTTTGATTGAGAAATCTGCGGC
The DNA here is from genome assembly GCF_040206685.1 of Ascaphus truei. Classification (NCBI taxonomy): domain Eukaryota; kingdom Metazoa; phylum Chordata; class Amphibia; order Anura; family Ascaphidae; genus Ascaphus; species Ascaphus truei. The sequence continues at coordinate 400,680,839 of NC_134483.1, forward strand.
AGGCGTGCGGGTCCCCATCGTACGGCCTGGGTGCCGGAATCTTCGGGACCGGTGTCGCTGTGCCCACTGGTTCCACGGGTGCCGGAGGAGGAACCACAGAGGGTGGCTGTAAGGAGAGATCTTCAACCTGTCGGGTAAGAAGAACCAGCTGATCGGTCATGACCTGGATTTGCTGGTACATGGCGATAACATACAACCACGTTCAGTCTGATCTGCGTCTTGTGGGCTCGACATAATGTTACGACGTGCTGCCCGCAGACCAGACCCGCCCCTTATACTGAGGTGGGGATGTATATGTGCACGCACCCGCAGCAGAAGGAGCGTGTCCGGAGTGTGGTGTTTGGGGTTGCCTGGCCAGGTGGGAATAGCTGTAGCAATACTTGCCGGTACCGGAAGCAGAGTACAGTAGTAGTAGTTGCCGTTAGCCAAGGCCAAGGATAGGTGAAGTCCAGAAGGTAGAGGTCCGAGCTGGGGTCAAAAGGCGAAAGAAGCTGTGTCGTCAGGGAGATCCGGGGTTGAGAGCCAAAGAGAGGTCGCCGAGCTGAGTCGTAACAAAGACAATAGGGAGAGCCAGATTAGACATCCACAAGAGAGACTATGTCGAGCGATGTGAGAGAGGTAGGACAGGCACTAAATACTGTGGCTGACCAATGGGTAGCGGAGGAAGGCCTGGAGGAGCCTGAGGAGCTGTCCAGGATTGGTCCCCATAATAGGCCACCAGGTGGTAAGGTTTAGGGTTAACTGGTAACCAGCGTGTGGGCGGGGGGCGTAGTTTCAGTGCAAGAGCAGTGAATAAATTAACTTGTATAGTCGGGTAAGCAGAGTTAACCCATCAGGTGTATCTGAAACAGCATAGTAGCTGCTGCGTGCATATGATCAATTACATGAGGTAAGTAACGGCCAAATAGCATGAATGTGTATGTGTAGTCTCTCCCAGCAACTGGCCCAGCTCTGAGCACCAATCGTGTATGACTCACGGTTCTGTAGAAAATGATGCCGTATCTCAATCCTCCAAGCATTCAGGGTTGCACCGCCAACCCTCCCGCGACTGCACCGTCGCGTAGGGCGGTGGTGATGTCGTCCATGAAAGCAGCAACCACCCGGCATGCTGTCCGGCAGGGGAATGCAGGAAACTCCTCCAACAGGAGGCAGGAACGGAGCACAGCCGTGAAGCAAACAAAGGTAACGGTGGTGGTGACTAAAAAACTTTATTGGGCAAAAGTGTACAGCTGATGGATCCTCTGACGCGTTTCAGCCATCAGGCCTTTGTCAAAGAGTGATCCATCAGTCATGGGAGGCACAAAGATATAGGCAATGTAAACACAAACACCTGCACAAGACGCTCATTGACAAATGAGCATCAGGTGAAGTGGGTAACACACCTAATTGCTGTATAACAAACAAGTTAAAATGAGTACCAAATAAGTGAAACACAAATATATTATTGTCATGTGAACATTAGATAATATAGATGGATGAATTGGTACATTTAAAAACAATGAATATAACAAGTACACTAATGTCATATATTGTATGATAACTAAATCTATAATAAGAAACCCACATAGGGGATGAGGTATCAATAGCAACAACATGAATATTAGTAATAAGATACTTTAGATTCCGTTCTAAGGAACCTGAGGAAGCCCAAGAAAGGGCGAAACGCGTTGTTCAAACCTCTGAGCTATTTTGAACTAGTGAGGCTACCGTATAGGAGCAGGGCAGAGGAGCAAAGGACTGTACCCGGACGCGGGTTGTTTCCCTGCGCACCACGCACCCTGAACAACAACCTCCAGAGGACTACTTGGCGTTTTAAATCTTTAGCCCCCTTGGTGTTAGACCTAAGGGCTTTTTGTGTTTTAATGTTTTAATAAAGTACTTTTGCCACTTAGAATTGAACTCCAAGTGTCTCTTTCATCTGGAAGAACTGCTGCAGCACTGGAAAAGCAAGAAAAGATACCATTCCATGTGGGGGCTCACACGTGGCCGTGTGAGGACTGTATTATCATTTACTTTTCCCTATTCCCATTAACCTTGATCTCCTTTATTTTCAAAGGAGTATCCACCGTTTTTATTCATTTGCATTGGATGTGGAGAGAATAGAGATACCCTCCCCAAGATTACACTCACATTTTGCCCGTGTGAGTGCATGCAGTTTTTTATTCTGCATTTGTTTACTTATGTCCCTGTTACCACCTTGTAACTAACCGTGGCCCCTCTTGAATTGGATTGTATTATCTCTGAAACCCCTTTTTTATGTTACCAATTCTTTTTGAGGGAAACTTTGCTGGCGTATGGTAGCCGGCTATCAGAAGAGACTACCATCAAGAACCAAGAAGAAGAAAAGGAATTCGGTTTAAGGACGATACAGAAAGAAGATAAAGAAAAGAAACCCTGATGCGATAATGCTTACACAAGGCTGTGTAAGTATATTTGATATTATACACTTCACCATCAGCCCATTCCCCAACTTTGGGATTTGTATTCTAGAGTGGTATATTCCGTCATTCAGTGTATCTCCACCTGTGCTCCCCCCTTTTCCCCTTTATTTCTGTATTTCCTAAGGATCCTGGATAGATCCTTTATGGGGTTAGAGTCATAGACGGAGACCGAGAAGCAGATGAGAACCTTTTAGGATTCTTAAGGTTGTGTTGTTTCTATTACGAACAAACGAATTTTCCTTATTTTATTATTTTTTTATTTACTTAGCTGTGGGGTAGCACCCGGGTTTTTCTTTTCCATTAACTCCATTAGTTAGCAGCTGCTGCTGGCTTCTCTTTGAGGAATGAACTCTCTGTGGACTGGAAAGCAAACTTACTACACTGTTCCAGCCCCTAGAGGACAGTGATGGATTCACAACATATAAAGCAAATTTTGTTGGCTACGGGTAACATTTAACAGTCCGTCGCCAGAAAACCTGCATGCACACTGCTTAACTATTCCCTAACGTCACTTTTTCAACCGACGAACAAGTCATTTTTACATAAATATATATTCATGATGTGGGTGTAGCAGTTTGAGCTACCTGGGAATGTGTGTGTGTTAATCAATTTCTTACTAGTAACAGTTAAATGGAGGTTAGGTGGCACCTCCCCCCAGAGCTCACCCCTCCCCACCTTTTTAACTTGGGAGGTTCTGGCATTTTGCTGAATGGACAGGACTCATTGCAGTTGCTTCCCCTCATACAGAGGTAACAGGAAGGGTTCACAGCTTTAGTGTTAGGACCTTCATTTTTGGTTTACCTTGACGTTTGGTATGCAGGCTTACGACGCTTTGGCCAAAGGGTTTAACTAAAAAACCAAGCAATTACTATTATTGAAGTATTGAAACTTTATACTTATTACCATATATGTTTTGTCAATTTGATGTAGCATTGGGCACTCCTGTCTTTTGTTGTATACATTTGCCACGCTCAGTAGCACTCATTTTGGCATATATATTCATGATGTGGTGGGTGTAGGAGTTTGAGATACCTGGGAATGTGTGTGTGTGAACTACATTCTCCCCACTTTTGGGGACACCATACAAGTTATTTGTATTTTTTCCACTACACAAGACAAAATGTTAGCTCGGGTCAGCCTCACTCCAGAGGCCCTTAGAAAACATAACAAGCACAAAACTACAAATATCTCAGGAGTTGATTGCTGCTTTTAAGGTTAGTTGCATAGTAATACTTAGTTCTACTGTAAAGATTGAGTCATGTTCGGGTGGTTTTAATGTTAAAATAAAATGTTAGACCCTGGTTTACTTTTAAAAAAATTGCACGTTTACCTTGTGTGATGGCAAGTTTATAAAGCACTTAGGAGCTCTGTTGCCTGGAGACATATTGTTCAGAGATAAAAAGGAACAAGTAATATGGTCAGTTTTAAGAGTACATAATCATTCCTGCCTGTACCTTGTAATTATGGCGACAGGATCCGTGTCCAAACTCTTCTGCAGTTTGGTCACTCTTCATATACCAGCACACATGCTGTCATTATAATACATTATTTATAGTGTCAATGTGAGTAATAATATATTACTCCCACTTTTCACACTTCTGTGAAGGACAGCGCATATATCACTTCAATATCATGTTTTATGAACATTATGTAATAATAAGTACAACATTAGAGGTCACTTGACAATGACCAAAATAGCGTGATTTAGAGGCTATATATATATATATATAGAGAGAGAGAGAGAGAGAGAGAGAGAGAGAGAGAGAGAGAGAGAGAGAGAGAGAGAGAGAGAGAGAGAGATAAATGATAGATACAGTAAATATTATTTTAATGTTCATGTTTAATGTTTAAACCCTTTAGTATCTTTGGATACAACAAGTTCCTACAACCCTGACAAGCAGCCATATTCTTTCCCTGACAGGTGTCACGTTGCTCTCTCACTGTTCCCCCCCTTTCAAGCCCTTACTTTGTCCCCCAGTGAGTTACTGCAGGTACTAGATATACAGTAGGAGCAGCCTTCGTATGGGATGAGCAATAGCCAATGGGGCAACCTTTGTGTGCAAATAAGAGCTTGTCGGGGATAGCAGAGTGATAGCACCTGACAATGCAAGTGAAAGTGAAAGAGGACGCGGCTGATCTCGCGGTATGTCCTGCTCAGGGACACGGAACAAACGCCCTAGTCTCTTCCTGCTATGTTAGTTTCTTGCTTGCACCGCGATACTAATATGACAGTAGTTATACCTGCAGCAGGAAGTCATCGATGAGATTGAGGCTCAGGAGCTATGCTGCGGCTCTGCTTGGTGTGGTGCCTCTCGGGGCTGTGTGCTCATCTAGCTGCAGCTCTGCCTCTGAACACCGAGGACAAGGTGGTCCCACAAGCAAGGTCCCACCCCTGTAGGAAGAGCAACACCACCTGCGGGCACCCTGCCCTCTCTGCTAGCAGTAGAAATGGACACGCTCCTCTGGATCCCAGCAGCTCTTATGGAAACCTACCTCTCGATCACAGCAGCAACTTCCTCAACTTCTTGAAAAAAGTCCACCGGAGATATCCACCTGGTAGCCAGATCTTTCAGGAGAGATACCAGATATTCCTGGTAATGACCTAAGAGAGTTACCTTTCTCTGACATATCTTCAAGTTCTTTCCTTGCTTGATCCACTTCCATGTGAACATCAAGGCTGCAGTGATGGAAGAGGATTAGACACTGCCCTGTGTGACCACAATGATCTTATATGTCCCTACAGTATGTCTACATATCCCTACAGTATGTCTACAATGGTCCACATGTCCTGTGAAGGAATATCATGCTTTCCTTAAAGCACCATTGCATTATACTATTCATTTTTGTCATTCTATAATAGATTAATTAACTTCTATATTCAGGATAGTATAATAGTCGTTTTTAATGTTTCAATGGTGGCACAATGTACTTTCCAAAGTTCAATTATCCAAATGCTACACTGGGCTAACTGATGAAGGGAGTGTTGCCCTGAAACGTTATTGTCTTGCTGTTTTTTTTTTTTTTTTAAATATAACTTGAGTATATTTCACTTTAGCAGTAATTGTTTATTTTTGCCTGTGTGCTTCATACAGTATTTTGTCTTTTGGACATACAGTATATGGGTGGACACTGTAGCAGATATATCCTGGAAGTTTATGCACCAGAGAAATACCTTTGTTTATACTTGAGATTTTTGGTGTGCCGTCATTTCCCCAATTGTATATGTATAACACACTGCTAAACCTTGGTGGTTTGGGTGAGCTTTCCATCTGTATTGGGTTTAGTCTACAAAGTGAGAGTAAATATTATCTTATTAATGTCAAACAAGATTGACAATCTCCCTACATTTAGCTCCACTTGTAAATGCAAAGAAAGGAACATTCTCAGCCTTTAAATTTTTCTAATGCTTATACTTTTCTTATTTTTATTTTTTTTTAAAGGTTTCAATCATCTAGTTTTAGTCTTTTAATTATATCATTAGTTCATTGTGCTGGAGTCCTATGATAGACTGCATTAAAATCACACTAAGGCTCAGATTAGTAGTCTTAATGTCAATTCAAAGCAATAGAAGTTAAGGCATGCTAAAGTGTAGCACTTTAGTGAATCTGGTTTTCAGGGGGAAATGTGTAACGTTTTTTAACCTTACCATACAGTTCTTAAATTCTATGTACCTTAGGCTGCGGCCCTGCTGGCGCTTACCGCGCTCATGCTTGAGATCGGTGATGTCACCAGCTCTCTAAGCATGAGCGCCGGGTGACCTTGCTATTTCACAAGCGCGCGCGGGGGGGGGGGGGGGCGTTGCGGGCAAATTGAGCGCGCTTGAAACTTACATTTTTTGTTTACTCAAGCGCCAAGCTTGAGTGAGCGCGCGTGCCTGCATGCACCGCGTGAACAGGGACTTACACATAAAGATTTATGTAACTAAAAGCGGCAAACTCAGCGCGGTCAGCAGCTTTAATGGGACTAAAGTTGTGCTAGTGCTTAGCACCATTTAATAAATGTGGCCCTAAGAGAAGCATTTTTAAATGAGACATTTTGCCAAAATTATGTTAAGGAGGGCTTGGGGTGTTTATTTGAAGGAAAATGTGGATTTACACACCATTTATATTATGTGTCTCATCTGTCATTGTTTAACAACCAAAAAGAAAAGTTACAAGGGGTCTAATCATATCACTTACTGGCATCAATTTGCCGCTGGGGCACAGGAAAGGCCGTCTTCGGAAGCCGAGCTGTCAATCCTCTCTCTTCTTCTTGAAGTCATGCCCCATGATGCCTTATGTAGCTTTCGCAAGGAATTATGGGGCGCAACTTAGGAAAGTAGACTGGTGATTGACAGCTCTGCTTCCCAAGGTTCTGCAGCAGCTGTGGCCTTTCAGCTCCACAAATCACCCCTAATTTTCCACGCGTTCCGGGGCGAATGCAGGAGTGGGTTTTTCAAGCCCTATAAATTATGAATATACAACAAAGTCCCTACAAGATATACAGCCGTTATTGGTCTTGCTGGTGAATTGCAGCGGGACATACCAGCAGGAGCAGCCGCCATTGTGCAGACAAGGGGCTTGACCACCATGCTATTGCTCCTGCTGTTGCATGCCAGCGGGTACAATTATTCATCATAAAGGTACATGCATATTACTTGTGTTAGAGATGCAGAAATTGATCTGAGCCTTGCACATCTCATCTCAGCAGTGGCAGATCTACTGTTGGTTCAGCCGGCACCAGGGCCCACAAATGATTTGTTCCGCCAGTGCATTTCAGATGTTTATTTTGGGAAATTTTGAAGTTAGACTACCAACTTTAAAACAGCAGTCCCCCTCAAAATCAAGTTTTTTATTTTTTACCTTTAATAATCAAGTTGGTTGCCCAGAGCTGAACCACAGCATTCAAAGCCACTGTGACCCCCCGATTGCTGAGAGATTACTTTCTTGTTTTACTTTTGTCACTACTTGCAAGGAAATTCAAAGATTGCTGCAAAGTCACCCAATTTGAAGTTGCAATGTCATATTATGTTGATGTTCAGCTTTGGGGGAGCCGTTGTATCAAAAAAGATAGATATGCTATTAAAAAAAACCACGCAATCCAGATTTCTGCTTTAACCAGTTTTGTGCCAGAGGGGTCAGCAACGTATTTTGAAAAAACCTGCAGTCCTGCTTTCCCTCTATTAAGAATGTAATTTACATTCTGATCTGCAATAGTTTGCAGGTCGATTGTGTTGCAGTCATTGTTGTAACCAGTGGGTGGCAGTGTATGCCCTTTAGGTAGCTGTAATGGTGGTGATATTATTGTAGTACTTTAAACACAGCAAATATTGACCTTTCATAGGAATGCCAATGTAATGAATGAAGTCATCATTCATTCATAGGACCTGGGACTCAGTGCGGCTTTGTATGGCATCATTGTCTAATGAATAACCCCCAGTGTATCTTTATAGTTTTATTGCCTGACTCTTGAACTAACAACTGCAAACTGAATCATTACATACTTTCTTTAAGTAATACAATTTTACACCAAAGTTTTTCATCTTTTTTCTTTCAGAAAAGCATAGAGAGACATAGTTATTTGAACTCTCTCGCTTTCGCTTCAAATCGTACCAATGTTGCATATTATGGAATCAACCAGTTTTCTGATTTGTCAGTTGAAGAGTTTTCTGGTAAGACACAAGACTTACTTTCCATATAACTGGCACATTTTGCTTCTGTAGTGACATGTGAATTTGTATTGTTCAACTGACAAATTTGTAGAATTTATTTAAAAATATATTCTATAATTTTATTGCTAGAAAAGCAGCAAAAAATAATACTTGTCCTAATCCAACTCATTTTTTCGATCATTAATGCACTGATATCAGTATCGAAATGTAGTAAATCTAGGCCGGAATTTTGTTTTCTCGCCTTTTATTAGTTACAGTAAGCCAGGAAAATTAATAGTTCCACCCAATTTTATATCCATCTATATGAGACTAGACCCATCATATGATGCATCCTCATATATTATAATTCACTATATTATCTACGTTATAGCCCATTATAGTTTTACAAACTATTCCTTTTATAAGGATTTGAATCCACTTTACCAGCATTGAATATCTTCCAGCAAGTAGTATAAGTTTAAATAAAATGTAAACTATATACAGTACCATTACATAGACATGCATGCACTTGAAGTAACGGTTCACAAACCAGCAGTCACCATGACAACCACACAACTATTTAAAGGACCGTTTGACAAGTGCATACCAGAAAAAGCATCCCCCCGGGAAACAAAATGACAGATCCAATCTCCCACGTCACATGGGGCAAAAAGGAGCTGCAACGTCATCCATTCTGGCTCCTCATTGGCACTGGTGTAACGCTGTAGATTTAAATCCCAGTGAGAAACAGAAGGTGATACTGGTACCTTTTACCAGTAAGTATCTTGGGAATCAGGTGTTCCCATCCTGGAAAAAAAAATGTCTTTGATGCATATGGGTCAGATAGTTTGCCCCAGAATTGAACCACTTTTGCCTTGATATACAGGGGTTTTGTGCAAAGACTTGTGTTTTTAAATTGAAATTAAAAGAGCGCATTGTGTAAAAAAAAAATGGAGTTGCTTACTTGAAATTATTAACAACATATGCTGGTGTGTCATTATTCATATTATGACATTCGAAGTATACGTTTCTTATATTTGTAAGAAGTGAGCCATGTTAAATTATATGTAAATAAAACGCAATTACTAAACCCAATTAAAAGTACATGAATTACAGTATGAAGATACAGTATATTCATTTTATTCCCCTTGCCACTATCCTCCTATTTTACAATTAATCAAATGCTAAGTTCATCAGTTACCTGTACATAAATTGGTGACCGATGAAGCATTAACATATCGACTATGTTCATGCGTCTGGATCTAGTAAGAAATATTTGTGTTTAACGCACAAAAATTGCCCTGTGCTTGTAAAGCTGTAGCTAGACTTACTGTCCTCTGTGCCAAGGACGAACAAGCAAAAGTCTTTGGTGTCAGAGACAGAGTCTGCTGCAATGGAGCTGTGGGGATCCATGCTTCTGAATACTACCCCTTCGTGGTATGGCATCGGCACCATCGGCACCACTTATCAAGCACTTATCACTGAAAATGCCAACTGCTATTCAGTAAGCGGTGATAAGTGGGTGATAAAAGACTGAATCGCTCAAAACAAAATTGGTCATAAAAAAAAATCACTGAGGCAGCGGTGCTAAGCCACTTATCACAGAATTTCGGCATGTTCATAAACTCGCGCAATTCTAGTAGCAGTGATTAGGCTATGAACGCCTATCACCGCTCTAGAATGGTGATTTTATCACAAAATCCTCACACCAAAAAAAGTTGGCGTAAAGCTGTTGGAAACCTGCAGAAAAGCAACGAGATGGGACTTAGATTAAAAATGAATTTTTCCTGCATAGGATGGATGCCAATAATCTCTTTAGCTGATATCCATTAATATTAGCACCGGAGACCCCTGGCATGAATCCTATGCAATAAAAATGCATTTATAGTAAAGTTCATTACCATAGCGGATAGCCACAGGGACCCCGTACTTCCTGAGATACAGGCCCCGTTATGGGGTGTCGGTATCTCCTATACATTTAAATGTCCACCTCACGTGACCATGGGAATAAAATGCATAGGAGAGACCGGCACCCCATAACGGGGACTGTATCTCGGGAAGTAGGGGGTCCCTGAGGCTGAAACCAATGCGGTTCGGCTCGGGAGACCCCCTGCTCATCTAAACTATTAACAAAATTTTAAATTTATACACATACATTTTGGGCGATATTTGCACAGGGAGAGACGGCTCTCTCAGAGCAGCTCTCTCTCTGCAGCAGATACAACTCGCTGGTTTTGACCTTTTCAAAGGGTCGTTTATCAGATCACCGGCTAATCGCCCGTTTTGTGAATTTTGCTATGACAGGTAATGAAGGCTTTCTGAATATAGTGATAGCAGCGCTCATAAAAACGGTGATTTAAATGGCCCAGTGATTTTTTTTTATGAACCTTTAGTGCATAGGCCCCTAAGTGTTACTACATCTGTAGTCTAATTTTACACATCATTTACATACGTGCCCGACAGACAACATCCAAATTCTTTGTGAACAATATGTTGATGCACAGACCACACATAAAAATGGTATATATTGGTACACAAGGCGCACTAACTTGCTATTATGTGTGTCTGTTTTCTAACAAGTAACAATATATACACAGGTCCCATACACTTTTAAGACTTTCCAGTACATAGGGAAACTGGTCAGATTACGTCAACCAAATGGTTATATTTAGTGTTCTATTTTTGTTTCTCTAATCTACAAGGGTTCTAGTTTTCTTGGATTATGTTAGCAGTACCAATTTCCAAGTCTAATTTACATAGTATATATTTTATTTATTGGTAATCAAAAGTAGTTGTGGTATCTGTGGATATTATACACATGTTGTTGTGTGTATGGGCCGTATTGATTTCTACGACAATACTTACCAGATTGTATTCTCGTTTAGCAACTTACTTGAGAAGCTACCCAACTAAAAATGGCAGTTTTGGTAAACGTATCAAGACTTCTGCACAAGAAAAAGCTTTACCTTTGAGGTTTGACTGGAGAGAGAAAAAAGTTGTGACACCAGTAAAAAATCAAATGAGTGTAAGTTTCATGAAAGATATGCTGATTTCCTTTTCTTTTTTAAGTAAGATGTATTAGTTATTTTACAGTATGTATAAACATACACAATGCAAAAATGATTATATAGAAGACTAGCAAAGAAGGTAGAGGACCCGGAGAGGTTCAAAAGCTTGTAACATATCAACCACTTGTTGATCCAATAAAAAGTATCATACCACCTACTCCCTCTACCTCCTTTGTTACTATATAGAAGACGGTCATATACAAAGCAGTACTACTGTAAGACACTTTATGGCAGGCCTGCACAACTCCAGTCCTCGAGGTCCGCAAAAGGCCAGGTTTTCAGGATATCCCTACGTCAGCACAGCTGGCGCAATTAGTGGCTCAGTATGACTGAGCCCCTATTTGAGCCAGCTGTGCTGAAGTAGGGATATCTTGAAAATCTGTCCTGTTTGCGGCCTTCGAGGACGAGTTGTGCAGGCCTGCTTTATGGCTTTATGGTGACTTACAGTTTAGCACTATTTAGTCATTCTGGGTCTATGGTTGTATCATGATTCTTATTTTGGGATGTCTCTGTAAAGCAGCTTTTGGTTGTTCAGTTGGATTGAAGAATGCTGTGGTCATGAACCACTTTTGATCTCTGTGCAGTTAGCATTGCTAAGAAGACTTCCTGAATATTTTTTTGTCTCATCAGCAAAGTTTTCTGAATACCTTTTTTCAAATTAAAGTTTATTACATTTTACAACATGGTACAGAAAAAAAAAAAAGAAATGGATCAGGAGAGCGAGGGTAACCATAGGTTGGCAAAACAAATATTGGGTGGAGGAAGCAGCGTTCGAACAAGGCAGACTGGATTGTACTATACAAGTGAAAGTGTTTAAATAAGGCGCAAACAACTAAAAGTGATCACTATTTATAAAGTGAATATATAAAAAATAAACACTGTAAAATACAGTAAAGTGCGAGTATAAAAATTAATATTGCAATCCAAATATAAATGTAAAGTCGTAACTCCCTGCTCAAACCCTCTGGTGGGCCATGGCTTCACCGGTCCCAAAACGTAGAGATATATGAGCTCTAACTCAGCCTACTCACAGGATGCAAGATGTTTTAAAGCAGTGTCAGAAAAGCTGTTGTCTACCGATCGCAGGTGACTTATGCAAGAATAGCGGACGTCCAACGGAGGCGGGGCGGTGAGCGTGTATGCTGTGTGGCTTCTCCACTACACTCGGTAGTGTTACATGCCCATTTTCTTCTCCACTACACTCGGTAGTGTTACATGCCCATTTTCTTCTCCACTACACTCGGTAGTGTTACATGCCCATTTTCTTCTCCACTACACTCGGTAGTGTTACATGCCCATTTTCTTCTCCACTACACTCGGTAGTGTTACATGCCCATTTTCTTCTCCACTACACTCGGTAGTGTTACATGCCCATTTTCTTCTCCACTACACTCGGTAGTGTTACATGCCCATTTTCTTCTCCACTACACTCGGTAGTGTTACATGCCCATTTTATACTGTACTATTCTAAGTGCGCTTTTTACACTAAAAACATATAAAAGTTTTTTTTTTTAATCCGATTTGATTTGTGCTATGGAGCTTTATTCCATCTTTCACTGCTGAGGTCATCTCTCCTGAGCATTCTGCATGGTGTTACATCTGTACCTGATACGCTGAAATCTGACTGCCACGGATTTTCTGACACTGCTTTAAAACATCTTGCATCCTGTGAGTTGGCTGAGTATAGAGCCAAGATACGAGCTGATATTCATCTAGTGTTGCACTACACCTGCACTTAGATTGTTTGTGTTGTTATCTTTCCTCCCTACATGCTCCCCCAGGACTGTGTGAACATAGACTGGATTGTACGCCATTTACACAGTTGCAATTTAAGTAAACAGTAAAAAAAAATAGATTTTCTGCAAAGAGGTAAACAGGAAAACAAATCTCTTTCTGGGATCCAAGACTTTCCCACATTCTTTTAACTACTTTTTTTTTTAAAGAAGGTGAGAAATCCAGGAATACATTTGGAAGAGGGTTGCTGCACTACAGGTGTTGGCAGAGATATGAGAAGCCATCCTCTTCTCCAAAGTAAATGCATCAGAAATGCATTTGCAGTTTATGTTGCAAATCCATTACATGAAAATGTAGATTCAGTGTATACTGTGTCTATATACCATTCTCCTCAGTATTGTTATATATGTCAATATGGTTATTTTTACAAATGTATCTCCTGAACCTGATGTAGGTTGTGACGCCTTTTAAATAGCAAACAAGATAGTTCTTCACTGATGTAACAGTGTGCCCAATTTTTTATAACATTATTTTTTAACTGTGATGTTCATAGTTTTCTTTTTCTTTTCCCTTTTAGTGCGGAGGTTGCTGGGCTTTTAGCATAGTGGGGGCAGTGGAATCTGCTTATGCAATCAGAGGAAATTTACTGGAAGAACTCAGTGTACAACAGGTCATTGACTGTTCGTACAAGGATTATGGCTGCAATGGTGGATCCACTCTCAGTGCTTTCAATTGGTTAAACCAGGTTGTTCACTTGTTTTTCTTACGTCACTTAATTTTTCACAAAAGTGTGTTGGAATTATTTAGTATTGAATATATTTTAATAACTCTAATCAACTAGATCTGAGCATAACATGTTACTTTTATTTTTATAAATGATATGCAAATACTTAGGGCCATAATAAAATGTTTTGCAATGGTCAGCATTGTTTGCCAATGTGGGTATCTAGACCCCAATTGAGGTCCCTTGGTAGCCAAAGTGACAATCAATGGATTTAAATGATTGTATTTTTATAATGTCAATTTTTTTGTATATATTTATTTTAAATGTATGTGTTATTGCTTTTCAATGGACATTGGCTAATAGAGCCATTAGTCTAGTTGGGGGGGGGGGGGGGGGGTAGGTTTGTTGGAGGGATCAGTGGAAATAAGTGTGTGGGTGATGGAGATAATTGCCCTGGCGAGGGTGGTTTACACTGCCTAGGGGATGGGGATTGTAGGGGCTAACCCCTTGAATACCTTAGCGGTCAGTAAAGTACGGCATAGCAATGCTTTACTAGAAACCAAGATATCCAACGGGGGTTGTTAGTGTATTTTTTTTTTTTTTTTTGGTAGCGGGTTTTTTAAGTCTTTTTTTTTTTTGGAGAAAACCCTGATTAGCCATATATGGCTAATTGGCTATTTCCCATTAGTATAGAGGGTGGGTGTTAGGTTTGGTGGGGAAAGCGGTGAGAGTAAGGGGGTTGGTGAAAGGGGTAGTTGCACTGGGAAGGGTGGTTAGGCCTCCTGGGGAGTGTGGGGTGGTAAGGGTTAACCCCTGGGTTACCTTAACAGTTGGTACAGCATTGCATGGCTACCAAGGTAGACAATTTTTAACCTAGGATTGAATAAGGGGGTCTCCGGAGATGAACCCCACTAATTTCAGCTCCGTGGACCCCCGACTTCTAGAGATACAGACCTCCGCATATGGTGCCAGTAGACGCTCTGCTTGGCTAGCAGGGTTCATGTAATGGCAGAGTTTCATAGCTCCCATGCCCTGCGGGTCAATAGGCATCCGTGACATCATCATGTTTGGCTTCCTATTAGCCAATTTATTTATTTATTTATTTATTTATTTATAAAATATTTTACCAGGAAGTAATACATTGAGAGTTACCTCTCGTTTTCAAGTATGTCCTGGGCACAGAGTAAAACAAATAATACATGGTTACAAATACAGTTACATAAATGAACAAGGTATACATTTATATACAAGACATTGCATGCACAGTTAAAGAAAATATATATTATGAGCTTATGAAACAGTTACAGACCAGATTAAAGTGTGAGACAGCCTTAGATTTGAAAGAACTTAAGCTGGTGGTGGATATGAGAGTCTCTGGTAGGTTGTTCCAGTTTTGGGGTGCACGGAAGGAGAAGGAGGAACGTCCGGATACTTTGTTGAGTCTTGGGACCATGAATAGTCTTTTGGAGTCTGATCTCAGGTGATAGGTACTGCATGTGGTTGGGGTGAGGAGCTTGTTCAGGTAGCTGGGTAGCTTGCCCAGAAAGTATTTGAGGGTGAGACAGGAAAGGTGAACTTTGCGCCTAGACTCTAGTGATGACCAATCTAGTTCTTTGAGCATTTCGCAGTGATGTGTGTTGTAGTTGCATTGGAGAACAAAACGACAAATTGAATTGTAGAGGGTGTCAAGTTTGCTAAGGTGGGTTTGAGGAGCCGAGCCATATACTATGTCTCCATAGTCAATAATTGGCATTAGCATCTGCTGTGCAATACGCTTTCTGACCAGGAGACTTAGGGAGGATTTGTTCCTGTAAAGTACCCCTAGTTTGGCATAGGTCTTGGTTGTCAGGGTATCAATGTGCATCCCGAATGTTAAGTGGGAGTCAAACCATAAGCCCAGGTATTTAAAACTAGTGACAGGTGTTAGGGTGGTTTTAGTGTTGGTTCTAATCAGGAGCTCAGTCACTGGAAGCTTTACAAATTTAGTCTTGGTCCCAAATACCATTGTTACAGTCTTGTCAGTGTTTAAAAACAGTTTGTTTTGGGAAATCCAGTTTTCGAGTCTCAAAAAGTCAGACTGAAGTATGTGTTGAAGGTCAGAGAGGCTATGGCTGTGTGCATACAGGATTGTGTCATCTGCATACATGTGTATTGAGGCTTCCTTACAAGCTGTGGGAAGATCATTAATGAACACTGAGAAGAGTAGGGGCCCCAGAACAGAGCCTTGCGGGACACCACAGGTGATATCCAGGGGGTTGGAGTTAGAGCCTGAGATGGACACATGTTGGGATCTTCCTGATAGGTAGGACTGAAACCAGTTTAAAGCATGTTTCCCTATTCCAGAGCTCTGGAGTTTGTTAAGCAGGATAGCATGATCAACTGTGTCAAAAGCCTTTGCAAAATCTAGGAATACTGCACCAGTGAGTTGTCCCCGTTCCATTCCACACTGGATTTCATTGCAAACTTTTAGCAGGGTAGTTACGGTGGAGTGTTTGGGACGAAACCCAGACTGGAATTGGCTAGGGAAATTTGTCTTGGTGTAGAACTCGCTTAATTGGGAGTGGACACATTTTTCCATAACTTTGGATAGAATTGGGAGAAGTGAGATTGGCCTGTAGTTTGAGACAGTGTTTTTGTCCCCACTTTTGAAGATTGGGACAACTCTGGCAGTTTTCCAGGTCTTAGGGATATGGCCTGCAGACAGGATAGAGTTGACTATCGACGCAATTGGTTTGGCAATGGCTGGGGCACCAAGTCGTAGGAACCTAGATTGTAGTAAGTCGGGTCCAATGTCATGCAGGAGCTTTAAACTTTAAACCCCAGCTAGCCCATCCGGAGCTGCTACCGGCACCCCATACGGAGGGTCTGTAGTTCTTGAAGCAGAGGGTCCCCGGAGCTGAAATGAACGGTGTTCAGCTCCGTAAACCGCCTGCTTCAATCCTATGCAAAAAATAAATTCTCCCCTTGGAGCTTGGATTGCTGCTTTAACCCCTTTGGTGCCTGCGGCATACCTTGGTAACTTATAGATATTACAGAAACCTATGATAGAAATATTTTTAAAAGAATCGCGATGCTGTAATTAACGCATTGTTAACAGTCGCTTTAATTCTCACATTATGACTATTGGATAAAATATCGCATCTGGCAAATTATTACCGCAATTTTCATCTTAAAATTGTGGTAACAAGATACGTGGTTTTTTTGTTTGATTGTTTTTACCAGGTGCAATATTAACTCACATTTATACAGGATTTGATGTATCTGGGCCTTACTGAAAAAAAATTTTTTAAACCCAAATCGATTAAAGTAGAAAACAATTTAAAAATGCATTATCATTTTTGTTTTAATAATATCTCATAAGCACACAGCAAGCTAATATACTGTTACTTGTTTCTTTCTGAGCAACTACCGTGTATGGGTATTGGCTATGGTCAGTTGTTGTCATGTTTTGACACAACATTAAGCTATTTAATAGAAGGACAACGTTTGCTGAAACCAAACAAACTCTTATCAGAAGGACAAAAAGTAACGGGCCGCCAGTGTTAAGCAGAAGACGAGCCAGCAGAGAAGTTAAGCCAGGTCCCCAGTGGCCACTGCAGCTCACGCTACGGCGTGCGCGTCGCACACAAGGCACAGCCCTCTATGGGGCAGGCCCCTGTTTGCATGTGTGCATGCGTCACAAGCCGCGATGCGCAACGGCCTTGGCCAAAAGAAAGATTTTTGTCTTTTGGCGCGGCGGTTGAGCCTTTATCTAAGTCACGTGGTGGTTCAAACAATGAGGGCGAACTAGCCACATGACGGCATGGCAGTGACCCCCCCCTCCCCCTCCCCCAACGTATCTCCTGCTCTGCTCTGAAAGCACAGACGCAGACCACGGGTCACAGCTTAAATGGGTGCATGCGCCCCCTGGCACTCCAGCTTGCATGCAGTCATTACCACCGGGGCCGTAGCCTAAGGAGTTGCATGGAGGCAGAGCAGGACGGCCAGGGAGAAGCGCGCCCCAGCGGTCCGACCCAGAAGTCTTTCTTACTCCACGTGTCTATGCTGCTACAGCACACTCCTCCTTAGCCATCCTACTCTGCCTCCGTGCAACTCCTAACTCCTTTGCCGGCTGCTCTTCTGCTTAACACTGGCGGCCCACTGTCGCGTACCATCACCTCCCCCGCCTGCCTCTATTACCACCCTGTCCCACAGGTAGGAATGGAGGAGGAGATTCGGAGAACTGGAGTAGGGGGTGGGGGGGCGGAGAGCTGGAGGAGGGGGAGAGCGCTTATAATGGGGCCCTGAAAAAATGTTTGCCCAGGGGGGCCATGCATGTCTAGCTACACCACTGGGCGTAGGGATGTTTTTTTGCCCCAGAACTACAGCACTTTTTAGTTGATATATGTGGGGTATACGGGTCTATGGAGGGGGTGAATCTTAGCAAATTTGGAGCAAAATGTGCCCAAATTGCGTCAGTTTCATCTTGTCTCTTTGCGTCAATGTATCAAGGTCTTTGCTCCACCTTGCGTCACCTTGCGATTTGTGGAGTGACAGGAGGCGTTAGGGAGGAGTTACATAGCACACAGATTGCAATGAGATGTAGCAAACTCTGTGACTCCCTGTGTCACTTTTGTATCTTGTATTTCCTTTAAAATATTCTGCCAGGTATGACAATAAATACTTTGATACCTTTGACGTACATGCAAGTAGAAAATGGAGCAATGTGTAAAAACAAATTTTATTTGCACTTTTTTTTTAAAAACTTTTGATACCTTCCTCAGGTATCAGGGCAAACGTTGTGCAATTCTGGGGCACAAAACTGCACCAAATGCATTAAAGAAACAAATCCCAATAAAGCGATAGAAAAAAAATATCTTTGATACTGTACATCTGGTGCAATTGTTTTGAACCAGATTTGCATAATTTTTTCCTTATGCCCATAGGGTATTTTCCCCATATACAAATTATCACATAAAAAAAATCCTATTTTCTTTTAAAATAATTATTACTTATTATTATTTCCTTTAAATAAGGAAATAGTTTGATGCAGATTTTTTTTTTCCTCCACAATGACACCACTTTGTCCTTGATACTTCGGGGCATATATTATCAAGGGAAATGTGATGCCCCATGGCTCTATTGGCAGAAGTCACTAAGCGGTGACGCACAGCAATCCTACCATTGACTTTAAAGGCAGGTACCTTGGGATTGCGGTAACCCATATTGTGTGTATATATATATATATATATATATATATATATATATAGCAAATATTGTGCATTTCTGATGCAAGACAATGCACCAGATGTATCAAAGGAAAAAAAATCAATTTGAATGAATACAATGTTTATTTTTGCATACATGTGGTGCAGTTACCATATACCTAAAAAAATATATTTGTATTAAGTTTCATTTTTACTCGAGCAAAGGTTCTAGCTAGGTGATAAACTAATGTAACAGTGAATATTTATCTTGTGTTCCCGTAGACTCGAATAAAACTTGTGCGGAACTCAAAATACACCTTTAAGGCACACACAGGATACTGTACTTATTTTCCTGGCTCAGATTTTGGCGTTTCCATAAAAGGATATGAAGAATACGACTTCAGGTAATCATTTTATTTTCTGTTTACTTTTTTCGAAAGAGAAAAAGTGTGGAAATGATTAAATATTTATGTTTAAAGTCTGTACTGTACATGTGGAATTTTGTCAGTGTCCCAGAAAAAGATCAGGTGTTTCTTACATTTGTCGACTGCCATATTGGCCAACACACATGAACAATTTCAGGGAGATTTTGTAAGGAAAATGCTGATAAATTAATTTGTCTTTCACTTGTATAGGGTTCAAGCATTTGTTTCATGGAAAATCTTTTGGAGGGGAGGGGTTTACGTGCCATCATGACCTTTGTAATGTTTTTGAGTCAAGATTGTAGCAGAAACTGTAGCCCTATTGAATTAAATGTAACTGAAAGAGGCTTCTTAACATAATGAATATGAGGAAGAATTGACTAGAATAACAAATCGTAAGCCATCAGTGAAGCTATGGAAGCTGCAGCCCCAGTTAGCAACAAGTATTTTTATTCTGTAATGTGAATGCATTCAGCAATGTACAGTAACACCTCATCCAGTGTTTAAACGTAATTGCTCGATAGGTGAAGCAGATCCTGATAAGTGATATACCCATGTATCTCAATGAGATATATACCAAAGAGACATATTTAATGACAGGTACACTGAAACACTTTATCTCTTTATTTACACTGCTACTCCCTGGAGTCTTTGATAAAGCGCCTAGAGCGTGAAACATGTTAGAGGACTACTATTTTTGTGACTGCACTGTTGCCAAGTGGTTCCGTGAATAAAACCTATTTTTATTAGCAATTCCAGTTTTGTTCCCTGCTTTTTCTGGAGCAGTGCTCTCATTTTTTTTTTTGCGTGTCAGGAGATCTTCCATCTAGTTTATTATTGTATGTTGGAAAGAATGTTGCTGTGTTTTCGACGATTCAGTAATTCTTGCTAAGCTACAGTATAAAATACAACGGTGGCCCTTTCAATTCAATTTTTACTTTAGTTCCCTGTTTTTCTTCTTTACTATTTGGAAACAGAATAGGATCCACATGAAAAATGGGAAATCAAAAGACAATGCTTACTGAAAAAGTAACCTAATGGAATTTATTTGCTTTTGGTGTTGTTTTGGTATTTTTATTTTTATTCCTTGCAAATTAAAACAAATTTCAGTTCTACAAGCACAAACTGTTACCTCAATATCATTTATAAAATAATATTATAAGTGTAACGTATCAAAACATTTTTTTTTTTCAAACTAATTTTTTTTTTAAATAGATTGTGGTGTTTCAAAAATATTTTTGTAGAAGGACACTGAACATTTACTTTACGATAAACATGATAACATAGTCAACAGTCATCTAAAAAAACACACCAAAGTTTCTGTGTTTATTCTTTCTACTGCTGTGGTCAATGTCCTCTGTCTCTCATAAATTATTAATTTAATTCCCGACACTAACATTTTTTTTAAAGCTTACCATTGTCGCATGCATTGGTTTAGGTTTGTTGTAACATTGCATCATACAGTAGCTATGTTATACAATTTAATTTCTTGGCTATATGTGCAACTGATTTGATCTGTTGATAGAAAGGCATATTTATTATGATTTTTTCTTTGATACAATATATCTGGGGCATTTTGTTTTGTCCCAGAACGCTACCACTTTCGCCTTCATACATAGAGGTTATTTACTATCAAGAAGTGTGCACTGATGCATTTGCATTAAAAAAATTGCATTTTGTTATTGTTTTTCACACCATACTGTATGTATTATTTATACAGTATTTAGCATGTTTTAGAATTGTACTATTTTCTGTGTTGATGCATACAGTATTGTTGCGCTACAATTTGCGCTCAAAAACGACGCCAAATTTAAGGTGACAGAGAAAAACAACACAGACAAAACCTTTCGAAAAGGGAACGCAGGCTGCACATTTCTATGTATGGTGAACAGGACCTCATACAGTTCCATGAGAACTTCAATACGTCTACCCAACCATCAACCTCAAACTCACCCATTCCCCGGACAAAGTAGATTTCCAAGACACCACCATTACTATAAAGAGCAACCAACTACAGACCTCTATATACCGCAAACCTACAGACAGAGCCAGCTATTTGAGGGACAACATCTCCCACCCCACACACACTAAGCATGCAACCATCTACAGTCAAGCCATATGATTCAACCGGATATGCTCAAGCACAGCAGAAAGAGGCCAGCGGATTACAGCTTTGAGATTGGATTTCATAAACCGTGGATACAACCACAAAATTGTAAAATGTTTATGATGTAAGAGTGTGTGTGTGTGTGTGTGTGTGTGTAAATATAAATGTATAAAGTGCCCACAGTGTATACAGTCCTTTACAAAAGGTGTGTGTGGAGGGAGAGTGTATACTGTATTGCCGACAGTTATTCTAACACAACCCAGTGGCCAAAAAGACCCAGGTACATGCTGGATCGTGTTTAAGGCATTTCTGCATTGACTAATGGCCCATCAGATTAACAGCGGGGGTCCCTGGCAGTCCCATTCAAACTGAATGGGACTGCCAGGGACCCCTGCTGTGTTAATCCGATGGGTCATTAGTCAATGCAGAAATGCCTTAAACTTGCAGTACACTTGCACTCTCCCTCCACACACACCTTTTGTAAAGCGCTGTATACACTGTGGGCACTTTATAATTTATATTTACACACACGCTTACATCCTAAACATTCAGGGACCATTTAACACCTAAAGTCATAAATCACATACTGCACAGGGGGAGAGATAGGTTTCATCCACAGATAACATTCCAGGCTGTTTTAAAGTAAATCTTTCTTGCCTTATCCATTGTAAAATCGCCCGAAGAAGAGATCAGTGTATCTCGAAAGCTCACACAAATAAAAGCGTTTCGTTAGCAACCGAACAGTATTGAGTATTTGTTTTTTAATATATCATACACATTTTAAGTTATTGTGGATGAAAAAGGCGACAATAATTCTCCACCGTTTAGCATATAGCAAATAAAAAGATCACTTGTGAGCACATTCACATGTCTTAGACAGGTCTGCAACCCCGCCTTTCACCATTATCACCTAGCATACAGTGCTTCCACTGCAGCAAGGGATTCTGGGAAATAACATGCAAATGAGCACACTGTGTCACCTTTTGCCTGAAATTCATGCATATATAGCTGAATCCAGAGCTTCCAAAAACATCATGAATATTTACAGGTAATATACAGATTTAGCAAAAAATACTGTCCCCAGCTCAGCGGCCTAACAAGCAAAGGTTTCCGGCGCTGGGATCAGAGTCTCCCGTGATTGTGCTTCGGAGGGTCCCGTGATTGTGTTTCAAGATTGGACCCCCGCAGCATTAATCCGTCCAGGCTGCGATCGCTGTGATCATGGGACCGCAGTGGCGGCAGCAGCGGCAACATGCACAGTAAGTCCTAGTAAGCTACATCTGTATATCATTTTTTACCACTAATAGAGCAGTGCATGCAGTTAGAAAAAGTTCTTCATGTGCAACCTTCTCCCTATTCTAATGAAAGCCTTTATTGCAGGCCCTTTTTGGTTCTGTAGACCTTTCTTCAGGTCAGAATATTGAGTCATCTAATTTATGCCTAGCCAATAGCTACACATTTTTGGAAAGGTGCCTGAATTAAAATCTCATGCAACAATTGTTTGTCTCCTATCACACTCATTTAGCTATGCATTCTACAGTGAATATTTTGGAAGGGCAATTTTTATTTCCTGATACACCTTTTATTCATTTATCCTGAATTGGCAGAAACATTATAATAAAAATTTGGACAGATATTACCATGTTTCATTTGAGTAACATAATGCAGGAAGTACATTTCAACTCAATAACTTGAAAGATTTCAACTCAATAACTTGGAATCTGCACAGCACTGTACATATAGTTTAGATATCTGTGAAGATTTCTACTAAGTATCTGCTTATCTGAATCGTGTAATTTAGCACTGTGTTGTAAAAGGTGAAGTATCAATTTTGATTTACTAATAAGTCTTCAATTATACAAGACCAATATTTTGCTAATCAAGGATGATAACATTGGCCATCAAACTTGAACAACAAAGGAGAGGGAAGTCTGCTCAAGACTCAACACACTCAGAGATACTGGGTGATAATGGGTTAACTCAAATCCACAGTGGGGGGGTGTGCATACCAATAGGTAGGTAGATAATACTATTGAAACACGCTGACAAAGATACCTATTAATGGCGTGCATTCAGAGTTGAGAAGAAACTAGTATGTACAAAACATCAGAGTGATTGTGTGTAGCATTGAACCTGAAAAGTAACTTTTAATAAACACTTTAAAAAACTGTACACAAACAAAATCTAAAATCCATAAAACAAGATGCCTGTATCTAGTGAGAGGACTAAGGTGCTAAGGGTCGGGGATGAGGTCTATTTGCTCAGAACAGCAGTGCAGCATGAGGCTAGCTGATGTTGAGTTGGAGTTACTCCTGCTGACTAAGGGTTAATCATGAACACCGTATGGGTAATTGTCAGTCTGAGGAAATTATTGATTGCCCTTGTGAAAGCTCGTCTGTGGATGGAAAGGTGAGTTGGCCCAATAGAGGTTTAGGTGCCTGCTAGGGAAGGGATTATGTGACGCTCTACTCAGCTGTAGCCATGTCATTGTGAGTGGCCTACTCGTACATGGAGGCTTATACAGCATCAGTGCAAATTCATTGATTATCCTATGAACCTGGTGTCGGCCAGGGTCTCAAAAGACAGATTTGACAACCATTGTTTTAAAATGCTCACACTAAATCATGGCTGCTATCCTTTCAAATGTAACATTCTTAACAACATGAAACATATTCCTTTCTCTGCCCAGAATAATTTGTAGATTTGTTTATTATTGATTGGGATTGCTCACAACAATTTTTTTTCATTAATTTAAAACTATTTGTGATATAAAACAATACTGTGATTTAAACTAAAAAAAATCCCTCTAGCATTTTTTGTGTTTGTTTTTAAGGTAAATTGTGCCCCCATGTATGGCATCATCCAGAACTTGCAGAAATTACATTATTTTGGAAAATGTACATCTTTTTCTTAGATCTTTCATCTTTGAGATAATTTTTTTTTTATTCCAGTGGTTATGAAGAAGAAATGATGAAGATGCTGATTGACCTTGGTCCGTTAGCAGTGATAGTCGATGCAGTCAGTTGGCAGGATTACCTTGGCGGTATAATACAGCACCACTGTTCCAGTGGAGAAGCAAACCATGCCGTTCTAGTCATTGGTTTTGATAAAACAGGTGAATAACATTTAAACCAAGCATCATAATGCTACATAAACATAAAACATAGTTTTATTATGGAATAATAAATGATGTGTCTCTTGGTTTTTTCAATTAATATATTTTGTGTAAATTATGTATTATTATTATTAATATGATTATTATATAATATTATAATAATTATTATTAATATTAATTATTTATATATATATTTATGTGTGTGTGTGTGTGTGTTACAAGTTTATTTACTTAGTCATACATTTCACCACCAACATTTTTATTTTATATCAACTCTTACGTACAAATTGACATTGCTTTGGGGTATGCTCAATATGTTATGTCATTGACATTATTAATATGTAAATGTAATATTAGTTTTGCATTTGTGCAGTTTTTGGGTTGACCAAAAATAGCTTTCACATTTTTTCTGATGTGAGTATTACCACAGTTTTCCAGCGGCTTCAGCAGCAACATATGGAAACTCTAAAACACAGTTGAATATAGCCACAAAGCAGTAACAAACTAACTAATATGATGCTCTACTAAAAATAGAACTCTGTCTGTATCTCTCTCTTTTTGTCGACTATACAAATGTACAAAGTTAACGTTGAGAGAGAAATTCCTTACCTGAAGATTCTTTAATCTACAGTAATCAACTGAATTAAAATGTTAATGTAACAGATACATGTATATATTTAAATTCCAAGTTGCCAGTTACTTTACTGTATGTGTGTTGTATAACTAATAATGTACTGATTTTTTTTAGGTGACACTCCATACTGGATAGTAAAGAACTCTTGGGGTACCTCTTGGGGTATAGAAGGATATGTTTATATTAAAATGGGCGGAAATGTATGTGGTAAGTTTTCTATAAATTACAATATTTGACCATTTTAAATTAATGTCACAGTACTGTATGTTTAAAGCAGCAGGCCCTCCTGCTTAATAATTTAGTGAGTTTTCTTTTATTACTTAACTGAACCGGGCGAAGATGTCCCCCAGAGGGGATCTGTTGTTTCCCAACTTCCGGGGAGCCCTTGGTTCTTGAGAATCGCTCTGTTGGCCAATAGTAAGTTGACACGTCATCTGAGAGACCACCCCATTTCAGGTCTAGTAAAATTTTTACAAAATTGTGATTGCCGTTTTAAGGGTATGTGTGATAAAACCAGTGTACAGTATATGCCTGAATAATAAAGTATGCTTGAAGACAGAAATGAATCTAAAACGATTAAGATAAAAACCGTAATTCTGATTAGTTCATTTTAGTGTGTGTGTAGGGTGAAGGGTGGTATTGTGTATATGGGGGTTATAATGTGTAGAGGGTTATGTGTATTGGGGGAGGGGGTGTTGTGTAATTGGGGGTGATTATGTATATTGGGGGAGGAGGTGGGTTATATGTGTAGTGGGGAGGGGACAGTAATGTGTATTGGGCAAGGGAGAGTTATGTGAATTGGAGGAGGGGGTTTATTACATGTATTCCACTTCCACCACGTGGGTCACTCCACTTCCACCATGTGGATCGACCTGTGGGAGCTGCAATGTCAGAGCATGTCTCTCCATTCGTTTTGAAGGGGACACACAGGTTTCGGAAAGTGATTCAATTCTGATTGATACCCGGTAGTTACATTTGGAAATTGTAAGTGCAATACTCACCTAGAATACCTAGATATATATACAGTGTTCGACAATCCTATACATTTACACGCCCGGGGCGGGTGGATTTAACCCCCGGGCGAGTAACTATTGGCCCAAGCAGCACACGTGTTTTGTTTTTTTAAATTTTCCCTGCTCGCGCTGAAATTTTCCCGTTCGCGCTGGCTGAAAAAAAAAAAACTCCCCCTACCTGACAGATGATTGGCGTGCGCTCCCAGGCTTTGTGGGCGCGCGGCCAGGCTCTATATGAGCCAGCCCCCAACGAGCGGCCATTTTTTTTCCATGGAGGATGGAGGACACAGTAAGTATTATCTGTGCCTTCCCCCACCTCCCTCCCCTCCTCGGCGCTCCTGCTGCCCGCAGTTATAGTGATGGGAGCGGGAGATGCCCCCTCATGTCCATGTCCCCACTTCCCCCCCCCCCCCGCTTCCCCCTGGTCCCGTGTCAGAGAGCGCGCCGGGTGATGGGAGCGGGGGATGCCCCCTCATGTGGGAGAGGGGGACGCCCCCTCATGTCCCCGCTTTCCCCCCCGCTTCCCCCAGGTCCCGCGTCAGAGAGCGCGCCGGGTGATGGGAGCGGGAGATGTCCCCGCTTCCCCCCCCCTCCTTCCCCCTGCTCCCGCGTCAGAGAGCGCGCCGGGTGATGGGAGCAGGGGATGCCCCCTCATGTGGGAGCGGGGGATGCCCCCTCATGTCCCCGCTTCCCCCCCCGCCCGCTTCCCCTCGGTCCCGCGTCAGAGAGCGCGCCGGGTGATGGGAGCGGGGGATGCCCCCTCATGTCCCCGCTTCCCCCCCCCCCCGCTTCCCCCCGGTTCCGCATCAGAGAGCGCGCCGGGTGATGGGAGCGGGGGATGCCCCCTCATGTGGGAGCGGGGGATGCCCCCTCATGTCCCCGCGGAGCAGGAGATGTGCGGGGGAGCGTGGTGGTGCTGGTCGTGGCCTTTACAAAAGGTGTGTAGAGAGAGTGAGTGTGTGTGGGCATGGGAGAGTGTGTGTGTGTGTGTGTATATATATGTGTGTGTGTATATATGTGGGTGTGTGTGTGTATATATGTGGGTGTGGGTGTGTATATATGTGGGAGTGTGTGTATGTATGTGGGAGTGTGTGTATGTATGTGGGAGTGTGTGTGTGTGTGTGTGTGTGTGTGTGTGTGTATGTATATATATATAGGAGAATGTGTATGGGAGTATGTGTGACACCAGAGGTAACCCCCCCAATCAGTCACCCACCCCTGCCCCGGTCAGTCACCCACCCCTGCCCCGGTCAGTCACCCACCCCTGCCCCGGTCAGTCACCCACCCCTGCCCCGGTCAGTCACCCACGCCTGCCCCGGTCAGTCACCCACCCCTGCCCCTGTCAGTCACCCACCCCTGCCCCTGTCAGTCACCCACCCCTGCCCCGGTCAGTCACCCACCCCTGCCCCGGTCAGTCACCCACCCCTGCCCCGGTCAGTCACCCACCCCTGCCCCGGTCAGTCACCCACCCCTGCCCCGGTCAGTCACCCACCCCTGCCCCGGTCAGTCAGTCACCCCTGCCCCGGTCAGTCAGTCAACCCTGCCCCGGTCAGTCAGTCACCCCTGCCCCGGTCAGTCAGTCACCCCTGCTCCGGTCAGTCAGTCACCCCTGCCCCGGTCAGTCAGTCACCCCTGCCCCGGTCAGTCAGTCACCCCTGCCCCGGTCAGTCAGTCACCCCTGCCCCGGTCAGTCAGTCACCCCTGCCCCGGTCAGTCAGTCACCCCTGCCCCGGTCAGTCAGTCACCCCTGCCCCGGTCAGTCAGTCACCCCTGCCCCTCTCTCTCTGGTCTCCCCCGTCTCTCTCTGGTCTCCCCCATCTCTCTCTGGTCTCCACCGTCTCTCTCTGGTCTCCCCCGTCTCTCTCTGGTCTCCCCTCTCTCTGGTCTCTCTCTCCCCCTCTTTCTCTTTTTCTCTCTCCTCTGTCTCTTTTTCTCTCTCCTCTGTCTCTTTTTCTCTCTCTCTCCTCTGTCTCTTTTTCTCTCTCTCTCCTCTGTCTCTTTTTCTCTCCCCCCTCTCTTTCAGATCTGACTCAAGCTTCACACAGAAGACATCGGAACCCCCCCTAACCCAGAAGACAGGTAGGGAACACCTCCCCTCCAATGTATAACATTGCAGGAATGAGGTACCTGGACATTGAGGGACTGCGGATCAGGTAAGATCCCAGGCGGGATTGCTGCTTTAGATATTGTGAAGCGGGGACATCCAGACACTGGTTAAGGGGTTCAGGAAACTAGTCATTCACCTGTGGCTTTTATTTCTAGATCCGACATTTACACACTTACACACACACACACGTAACAAGGACTAATTGTAGTATAATGTAATAAATACATTTGTCAAAAACGAATGTTGTTCTGACTAGGAATTTATTAAATGTATTTTATTTATATATTTTATTTTAAAGCGGGATTGGGGGCGGGACTAGGGGCGGGGTTAGGGGCGGGACTAGGTGGCGAGTAGATTTTTTGGTTGGGCGAGTAGATTTTTGGTGATTTGTCGAACACTATATATATATATATATATATATATATATATATATATATATATATATATATATATATATATATATTGTGTATATGTATATATATATATATATATATATATATATATATATATATATATATATTGTGTATATGTATATATATATATATATATATATATATATATTATGTATGTGTGTATGTATGTATATATATATATATCACAGCACATGTAAAGATTAATCTTCATTAAATGGGTGGAAATGAATGTCTCATTGTCACATGGAGACTCCTGGAGCAGGTAGGACCTCGGTGGCTGGAACAGCAGGGAGCAGGCACAGATAGTTGGGGTCACAAGCATGGTTCGGTGGCAGGCAGCAAGCATGATCGTCGTGGTCACAAGCAGGGTTCGGTGGCAGGCAGCAAGCAGGATCGTCAGGGTCACAAGCAGGGTTGGGTGGGAGGCAGCAAGCGGGATCGTCGTGGTCATGGGCAGGGTTGGCAACAGGAAGGCAGGAGCAGGACAGGGGAGCTCAAATTGAGACTAGGGAGCATGGACTTAGACTAGGGAACAGGACTGGGACTTGCTAGCAGGAAACAGACAGGGGCAATCTAGTTCAAGAGCAAGGGCCTTTAATATGAAGAGGACTCAAACAGGAACATAAACAGTTCAGGGCAGAGCGAGTCTGGACACACAAAAAAAAGGCAAGGGAGGAACAGGAAACTATAAGGACAGAGGATTGGAGCAACACGGAGACAGACAGAGGAACCCCAGAGCAGACCGAAAACAGCAGCAGACCCGGTGAACAGAGAAAGGAACTATGGCTGGGAGCAGGATGTCTAGGAAGACTCTGACACCCAGCTTTCAATGTATATCAAGTAGTCCATGGCACTATCCTTTTCACAATTTATTTAGAGACGATAAAAAACATCTGTTACAGCATCATTTCAGTCGGTTACGTCATTCAGGCATATAGAATTTAGTTATGGAGTGGAGAATTGTTAGCTGTTCTTAGCTTGGTGATGTTCAATGATTCTGAATTCTATAAATCCAGATACACTCTTTAGATATTTCCACAATACTGTACATGTTTTTCTCACTGTCAGCCCAAAATATTCTTAGTTAATAATCATTAGAAGCTGTTTCTTACTTTAGACTTTGATGTAGAAGACCCTCTTTGTTCTGTCACTAAGTAACTATAGTTAATCCTATGTTCCTAATCTTTTGATTTATCTCTATTGTATTGTCTTTTACTAACTATTTAAGTAACCTTTGAATCCAAACTCTTTACCATATACTATTAAACTAAGCAGACATTAAACATACCAAGTTTCTAAAATCAAACAAAACATTTCTACATCTGCCTGTCTTCAGCCTGATATAACTTTTTATCTTTGCAGAGGCAGCTAATCATTCTCTAATATAATTTCTAACTTAATACTACATCTCTTATTTTAACCAGTTACATGCTGAATATATATGTATATATATATAGCATAATTAATATTTAGACTTGAAATCATCCTATCTTCATATCCCCCCTTAAGGTCATAAATGAACTTTTTTATCAAAGGGTGGATTTCAAAACAACAGATCTCTAATTCTGCCATGTTTGTTAGTATACTTGATAAAGTGTCTATATCAATTCCATTCAGATATATTCACATACCAGGTATGGAGTCCAAATCTTACTTAGCCTAGATACTTTGGCTATGTAGACAATCCACATGTATAGTTGTGTGATAAAGAAAGTACACCCTCTTTAAATTCTATGGTTTTACATATCAGGACATAATAACAATCATCTGTTCCTTAGCAGGTCTTAAAATTAGGTAAATACAACCTCAGATGAACAACAACACAAGACATAGTACACCGTGTCATGATTTATTTAACAAAAATAAAGCCAAAATGGAGAAGCCATATGTGAAAAACTAAGTACACCTTATGATTCAATAGCTTGTAGAACCACCTTTAGCAGCAATAACTTGAAGTAATCGTTTTCTGCATGACTTTATCAGCCTCTCACATCGTTGTGGAGGAATTTTGGCCCACTCTTCTTTACAACGTTACTTCAGTTCATTAAGGTCCAGCCACAGCATTTCAATCGGGTTGAGGTCTGGACTTTGACTGGTCCATTGCAATACCTTGATTATTTTCTTTTTCAGCCATTCTGTTGTAGATTTGCTGGTGTGCTTGGGATCATTGCATGACCCAATTTCAGCTATGCCATGCTGCCATGTTCTTTTTAGAGAGAAGAGGCTTTCTCCTGGCAACCCTTCCAAACAAACCATACTTGTTCAGTCTTTTTCTAATTGTACTGTCATGAACTTTAACATTTAACGTGCTAACTGAGGCCTGTAGAGTCTGAGATGTAACTCTTGTTTTTTTTTTTTTTTTGCAATTTCTCTGAGCATTGCACGGTCTGACCTTAGGGTGAATTTGCTGGGACATCCACTCCTGGGATGATTGGCAACTGTCTTGAATGTTTTCCACTTTTGAATAATCTTTCTCACTGTAGAATGATGGACTTTAAATTGTTTGGAAATGGCCTCATAACCCTTCCCAGATTGATGGGCAGCAACAATTGCTTCTCTAAGATCATTGCTGATGTATTTCCTCCTTGGCATTGTGTTAACACACACCTGAATGCTCCAGACCAGCAAACAGCTAAAACTTCGGCTTTTTTAGAGGTGGTCACACTTGCTGATAATCAATTAATCAAGGGCATTTGATTAGCAGCACCTGTCTGCTACTTAGCAACTTAATTCCTATGGAAGCAGTAAAGGGTGTACTTAGTTTTTCACACATAGCTTCTCCATTTTGGCTTTATTTTTGTTAAATAAATCATGACACAGTGTAATATGTCATGTGTTGTTGTTCATCTGAGGTTGTATTTACCTAATTTTAAGACCTGCTAAGGAACAGATGATTGTTATTATGTCCTGCTATGTAAAACCATAGAATTCAAAGAGGGTGTACTTTCTTTTCCACACAACTTTATCTGAATAGGATTGTCTATTCTATTGACTTGTACATTCTTAAAACACATCTCAGAATCATTAGTTACATATATCTATTTATATGAAGATATGGTGGGTCACATTTATATCGATCTTCCCAAATAGATTTCACTATTTTGATCTTGACATATGTTCTCAACACTCAATTTTTTTATCCCACAATAGATTCTTCTTAAAAGCATATACATCATTACATGAAATAGTGTATGCAGCATGGTTTGTTTACAAAGTTTTTTTTTTTTCTTCTTGCTTCCGATCTGGTCTTCCATCTTTGCTTCTTGAAATGGTCATTGTTCATCTGATGGATCCATGTCCTTTATCTTTGGTTCTAGTTTAGAAAATTGTGTTTCTTCTTTAGCCACTTTTGAACATAAGACATCTCTGGTTCCAAAAAAGTATCAGATGCTATGGACCTGTTAACATTATACTCTCGGGGTAAAAATACAATTCTGGTTTGTCCTGTACTTTGTGTCCAAAATGGGACTCTCTTCTAGGTTTCCAAATCCATCCTTCACCTGGGAGAGAATCAAGTACAGTATCATGTTTTTGGAAGTGATATCTGTTTCTTCATGTTTACTTGCCTTTTCTTTGTATAATTTACATTAATCTATATACATTCTTAAAACTCGGTGATACCCATGCTCCACTACGCAGAATAAGAGTACAGGGGCCCACCCTCTGTGGGTTACAACTGACCTTATAGTGCTCTATAAGTTTAGGGACATCTTGTGGAAAAGCTACAAAGTAACTGGCACTACCAAGGATCTTAATAACTACAGATGCCTGCGGAATATGTGCACAATGCAAACAAGACATGCAAAAGCATAATATTACTCTGACAATATTTGCCAAAAAACATCAAACCCAGCTAACTTCTGGAAGGTTATCCACAACATAAGGGTAAAAGGGGACGATAGACAGCACTCTGATAGTGTTAAATATATGCAATTGCAGGGTGCACGGAACAAAAGGGGACCCTTATTCCCCTGTATAGTACTAACAAACCTACGTAAGTACCAGCACTCACTGTCTAATAGCCTCAGTGGCTCTGCTCCTTCAGCTGCTCGTGTGGAGAGCCTCAGCACTCCACACGAGCAGCTGAAGGAGCAGAGCCACTGAGGCTATTAGACAGTGAGTGCTGGTACTTACGTAGGTTTGTTATCCACAATATATTCCAGCCTTCTAGCCATCAACAACCAAGTAATATCACTAAGGAGGATAATACTCTGACAAATCCTACTGACATTGCATTTGTATTCAATGATTACTTTGTGGAGTATGCTACTAACTTATTAGCAAAACGCAACCCATACCACAAACATTAACCTCATTCTGAGATTACCCCTATAGCCCCACCCTCTCCCAACACTGCTCACAATTTTCAATTTGTCCCAGTATCCGAAGAGGAGATTACACAAGCGCTCATCAAATTAAAATTTAGCAGCCAATGTGGACCTGACTTACTGCAATCTAAGTTCTTAAAACTTGGTGCCCTAGCCATTGCCAAACCAATTGGTTCCATAGTCAACTATATTCTGTCTGCAGGCCATATCCCTAAGACCTGGAAAACTGCCAGAGTTGTCCCAATCTTCAAAAGTAGGGACAAAAACACTGTCTTAAACTACAGGCCAATCTCTCTTCTCCCAATACTATCCAAAGTCATGGGCAAATGTGTTCACTCCCAAGTAAGCTACTACTGTACCAAGACAATTTTCCCTAGCCAATTCCAATCTGGATTTTGCCCCAAACACTCCACGGTAACTACCCTGCTAAAAGTTTGCAATGAGATCCAGTGTGGAATGGAACTGGGACAACTCACTGATGCAATATTCCTAGATTTTGCAAAGACTTTTGATACTGTTGATCGTGTTATCTTGCTTAACAAACAGTGCTCTGGAATAGGGAAGCATGCTTTAAACTGGTTTCATTCCTACCTATCAGGTAGATCCCAACATGTGCAAAAACAGAAAGTTCATCCCTGTGCTTCTCCCATTGGGATAGCAATAAATGGGGAAATAAATATACATAGTGAAAACTAAATCTATTAGACAAAGGAGACTTTTGGTTATATGGAGAAGTGCAGTGAATATATATTTGTTTTACATTTTCTGTTGGGCTGAATTAAATCCTTAGCAGCACGCTCCTAGAGGGCACCAATATTAGGGTGTGAATAATGTATTTAAGCCAATTCACCTGCAACTGCTTATTGAGCAGCTTGTGGGAGGCCAGTCTCTCCTTTTTCAAGGTATATAATCTCCCAGTAAGGTCCCTGTAAATTCACTTTTCACTTTACTTACATACATGTAAGTATCTTCACTGGTATATACCAGTTTTTAACTGCACATAGTTACATAAGCTTATGCTTATATTAACCCCTTCAGGGTATATTTCACAGAACATTTATATGCATTTAGCATAGGGACCTGCTATTGAGACTTACCTTGATCTTGGTCAGCAGGCTTGGCATTATTTGATCAAAGGATGTAACCAAAAGTCTCCATTGACTTATAGATTTAGTTTTCACTATGTATATTTATTTCCCCATTTATTGATCTCCCAATGGGAGAAGCACAGGATGAACTTTTTATTTTTGCACATTCGTATTGCAAATCCTTTCGCCAGCAGCATGCTCCTTACATGGGGAAGCGTGGTGAATATATATTTGTTTTACAGATCCCAACATGTGTCTATCTCGGGCTCTAACTCCATCCCCTTTGATATCACCTGTGATGTCCCACAAGACTCTGTTCTGGGGCCCCTTCTCTTCTCAGTGTTCATCAATAATCTTCCTATAGCTTGTAAGGGAGCTTCAATACACATGTATGCAGATGACACAGTCTTATATGCACACAATCATAGCCTCTCAGACCTTGAACACCTACTTCAATCTGACTTTTTGAGACTTGAAAATTGGATTTCCCAAAACAAACTGTTTTTAACACTGACAAGACTGTAACAATGGTATTTGGGACCAAGGATACATTTTGAAAGCTTCCAATGACTGAGCTCGAGATCAGAACCAACACTAATACCACCCTAACTCCTGTTACTAGTTTTAAATACTTGGACATATGGTTTGACTCCCATTTAAGGTTTGTGATGCACATTGATACACTGACATCTAAAACCTATTCCAACTAGGTGTACTTTATAGGAACAAATCCTCCCTAAGTCTGCTGGTCAGAAAGCGTATCACACAGCAGATGCTAATGCCAATTATCGACTATTATTATTTATTTATTTATTTATAAAATATTTTACCAGGAAGTAATACATTGAGAGTTACCTCTCGTTTTCAAGTATGTCCTGGACATAGTTAATATGACAAATAATACATGGTTACAAATAAAGTTACATAAATGAACAGGGTATACATTATATACAATACATTGCATGCACAGTTAGAGAAGATGTATATTATAGGCTTATGTAACAGTTACAGACCAGATTAAAATGTGAGACAGCCTTAGTTTTGAAAGAACTTAAACTGGTGGTGGATGTGAAAGTCTCTGGTAGGTTGTTCCAGTTTTGGGGTGCACGGTAAGAGAAGGAGGAGCGGCCGGATACTTTGTTGAGCCTTGGGACCATGAACAGTCTTTTGGAGTCAGATCTCAGATGATAGGCGCTGCATGTGGTAGGGGTGAGGAGCTTGTTCAGATAGGTGGGTAGCTTGCCCAGAAAGTATTTGAAGGCAAGGCCAAGACATTGCATGCACAGCTAAAGATAGTATATATTATGGGCGTATGAAACAGTTACAGACCAGAGTAAAATGTGTGACAGCCTTAGATTTGAAAGAACTTAAACTGGTGGTGGATGTAAGAGTCTCTGGTAGGTTGTTCCAGTTTTGGGGTGCACGGTAAGAGAAGGAGGAGCGGCCGGATACTTTGTTGAGCCTTGGGACCATGACCAGTCTTTGGAGTCTGATCTCAGGTGATAGGTGCTGCATGTGGTAGGTGTGAGGAGCTTGTTCAGGTAGCTGGGTAGCTTGCCCATAAAGAATTTGAAGGCAAGACAGGAAAGGTGAACTTTGCGCCTAGACTCGAGTGATGACCAATCTAGTTCTTTGAGCATTTCTCAGTGATGTGTGTTACAGTTGCATTGGAGAACAAAACGACAAATTGAATTGTAGAGGGTGTCAAGTTTGCTAAGGTGGGTTTGAGGTGCCGAGCCATATTCTATGTCTCCATAGTCAATAATTGGCATTAGCATCTGCTGTGCTATACGTTTTCTGACCAGGAGACTTAGGGAGGATTTGTTCCTATAAAGTACCCCTAGTTTGGCATAGGTCTTGGTTGTCAGGGTATCAATGTGCATCCCGAATGTTAAGTGGGAGTCAAACCATATGCCCAGGTATTTAAAACTAGTAACAGGAGTTAGGGTGGTGTTAGTTCTAATCTGGAGTTCAGTCGCTGGAAGCTTTAAAAATTTAGTCTTGGTCCCAAATACCATTGTTACAGTCTTGTCAGTGTTTAAAAACAGTTTGTTGTGGGAAATCCAGTTTTCGAGTCTCAAAAGGTCAGACTGAAGTATGTGTTGAAGGTCAGAGAGTGTGCATATAGGATTGTGTCATCTGCATACATGTGTATTGAGGCTTCCTGACAAGCTGTGGGAAGATCATTGATGAACACAGAGAAGAGTAGGGGCCCCAGAACAGAGCCTTGCGGGACGCACAGGTGATATCCAGGGGGTTAGAGTTAGAGCCAGAGATGGACACATGTTGGGATCTACCTGATAGGTAGGACTGAAACCAGTTTAAAGCATGCTTCCCTATTCCAGAGCTCTGGAGTTTGTTAAGCAGGATAGCATGATCAACAGTATCAAAAGCCTTTGCAAAATCTAGGAATACTGCACCAGTGAGTTGACCCCATTCCATTCCACACTGGATTTCATTGCAAACTTTTAGCAGGGTAG
This sequence comes from Ascaphus truei, assembly GCF_040206685.1. Classification (NCBI taxonomy): domain Eukaryota; kingdom Metazoa; phylum Chordata; class Amphibia; order Anura; family Ascaphidae; genus Ascaphus; species Ascaphus truei. The sequence goes on from NC_134483.1 coordinate 400,717,328, forward strand.
TTACGGTAGAGTGTTTGGGGCGAAAGCCAGATTGGAATTGGCTAGGGAAATTTGTCTTGTTATAGTAATCGCTTAATTGGGAGTGGATACGATTTTTATTGGAACATAGTACAGGCATACCCCACATTAACGTACGCAATGGGACCAGAGCATGTATGTAAAGCGAAAATGTACTTAAAGTGAAGCACTGCCTTTTTTCCACTTATCGATTCATGTACTGTACTGCAATCGTCATATACATGAATAACTGATGTAAATAACGCATTTGTAACAGGCTCTATAGTCTCCCAGCTTGCACACAGCTTCGGTACAGGTAGGGACCCGGTATTGCTGTTCAGGATGTGCTGACAGGCGCATGCGCGAGCTGCTGTTTGCCTATTGGGCGATATGTCCTTACTCGCGAGTGTACTTAAAGTGAGTGTCCTTAAAGCGGGGTATGCCTGTATACTGCTTGGCACCCCAAACCCACCTTAGCAAACTTGATACCCTCAACAATTCAATATGCCATTTTGTACTCCAATGCAACAACAACACATATCACTGCGAAGTGCTCAAAGAACTAGATTGGTCATCACTTGAGTCTAGGCGCAAAGTTCATCTTTCCTGTCTTGCCTTCAAATACTTTCTGGGTAAGCTACCTGCCTATCTGAACAAGCTCCTCACCCCTACCACATGGAGCACTTATCATCTGAGATCTGACTCCAAAAGACTGTTCATGGTCCCAAGGTTCAGCAAAGTATCTGGCCGTTCCTCCTTCTCTTACCGTGCACCCCAAAACTGGAACAATCTACCAGAGACTCTCTCAGCCACCACCAGTCTGTTCTTTCTAAACTAAAACTGTCTCACATTTTTATCTGGTCTGTAACTGTAACATACGCCTATATTATATATTTTCTTTAACTGTGCATGCAATGTCTTGTATATAATGTATATCCTGTTCACTTATGTAACTATATATTTGTAACCATGTATTATTTGTCATCATAACTCTATGCCCAGGACATACTTGAAAACAAGAGGTAACTCTCAATGTATTACTTCCTGGTAAAACATTATATAAATACATATATACTATTCTTTTATTTGGCTTTTGTGACCTAGAATTCCGTGTAACAAGCTTCTCCACTATAATAAGGATATTGAAGCATCTCTGAAAAATTTGAAAATATTTTATTTTTTTTAAAATATTTTTATAATTACCAATTATAACTAGTAACTACTATACTATATTGCCCCTCAGCAAACATGTATATGCTCTGACCATGTTTCTTATGGTAAGATACACATTTTCCTGGAACTCTTTTTCTAGCTGCTTCAATCTTTCTAATTACTACTGTTCAAAAATCAGACGGTTCATTTAAGAAAACAAACAGTCTGTTTCCTGTTATAAATTTGAACAGAGAAACCTTAATAACTAAAAAATTAAAATCTTAATCACTATTTATTTCTAATTCCTTATCTCTATCTTTTACACACACTTTCTCTGTCTACAACTCTGTTTCCTACCACTCTCCATCTCGTGTCACTATTCTCATGCCTTCTATTAACATATTTTTTTCTTTCGACGGGCATCAAAACTCACAAAAAAATAAGAATCCTAACTTGGCCATCAGATTTTTTCTGTTTTAGCACCGCACTGGAGCCTGTATTAATACTATCTTTTGGCATTTCAATACCCTGTGGCATACTTCAGTCTACAGTAATTCAATTTGAATCTGGAAATCTCCCTTTAAAAGATTATAGACAGGTCTAGTTTTTCTGAAAAACCTTCTATAAATTCCCTTGAAAAAGTAACACAACTCCAACATTTTCTCAATCCTGTCATTGAAGTGGGCATGGGTAAAAATATATAAGGATTCTTTCCATTATTGGATTATACTCTTTTATTTTGTCTAATTTTATTACCCTAAAACGTTTTCTTTGCTTTTTGAAACTCGTGCTTTAGATATATTTTATTTCAGTCCTGACTCTTGTCAAGTAAAAAAAAACAAAAAAAAAACATTTATTTAAAACCTCCATCTTTTACTTCATATTTTATTTGTATCAATAGATCATTCACATATTGTAAGACAGAATCTCCCACACCCAGGAGTTCCAAAAGCTATCTGGTAAAAATCTGTAATGAGCCATGGAACTACTATATGTACAGTAAATACATATCTATTCTGGGAGTCAGGATGCAAATCTTAATATAATATGCTATACCCCTAATACTATAGGTACTGCATACACTGTGTTATCCAGTAGGATGAAAGCACAATCTTTTAATAACTGCCAAATTTCAAAGTTTCTTTTAAAACATTGCACTAATAAACGTTGAACACAATGCTACCTAGGTTTATTTAAACCCTTATTATTCTTCAATCCTAAATCATTCAATGTTAAGAGTGACACAATATTTCACTCCATGACATGTAACAATTATTCCTTCACACTATTTACTATGATCTTTCTGAAACAAATAACAAACAAAAACACTTAAAAGGATGTACCCTTTTTCAGCGCAGAACAGAAATGATAAGACAAGCCGAAATTTTACTCTATAGTATATACTTTGTAGCCAAATAATTACATATGATTCTAAAAAAATTATACTTGTCATTGATACCAAAAAAATCAACAATCTTGGTGAAGAAAAAATTAAAAACAGTTTGATTCATATTCCTACTAAAAAAACGAATTTAATAAGAATGTCCTTTTCTATTATTCTTTTAATTGTAACTAATCTGAATAGTTTCATATTAGTACATTCATTTCTTTAAAACTGATTTAAAAACTACTTTTACATTTTAAGTTCTAGCCAATTTCTTTCTAGATTAATGTTTAACTTGCATGTCAGTGAAGTACAGTATGGAAACTCCTATGTAACTTTCAGTGAAGAAGGGTGGGGGTTACTGCTGCAGTGGGCTACAGACATTTTCAAGACATGAGAGCTGAATAGCTTTTTACTTCAGTATCAATTCCTATTCATAATTTTACTTGCAATTCTTTTATATTTTTTGGTAATCTCTTCTCCAGCTTTTCTTTCCACAAAGCATACTCTTTATATTGTATGCCTGACATCGTTCTAGGAATTTTGCAACAACTTTGCAATTGGTCTTTCAAATACTGATTTTTCATCTCTAACCCTGGACATTGGATACAATTTAGATCTATTTCACATGTCCTTTCCTGACATTTAAATATTATAATTTCTTGTCATATATCAAGACCAGCTTGTTCATGAGCTCAAACTTTCTTTTATCTTTACAGTATGATTGCTACATTTATTTTCATCTATTTCTTTAAATACACTCATAACTTATTTCCATGGGGCATTCCACAAATCTACACATCCTACCTACTCTGGTGATGTAAGGGGACAAGAACTTTTATTAGCCTGTCTATGGGTAAAATCCATAGCAAAGACAATGTAACCAGGGTTACTTACGTAAGCTTTCAATTGCTGTTTTCTATCAATTGGCACGGGTGTCGACTGAAATATAGCCTTCCATATCGTCCTTTCCTTAAGCTTTGCGATCAACTCCTGTGTGAGTAACTTCCTGCACTGCAACAGACCTGGAGTGTCTCTCCTTGCTCACTTTGGTCCAGGTGGTCACCTATCAGTTTCTTCAAATATAAGAAATCATTCTGATTATTGCATTGATCCGAATGTGACCTGTACACGTACATCAAGGTCTGAAGGGAAGGGTTACTTGGAGAGTCTTCCTTGCAATAAGGTTCACCCCCTCTCACAATCTTTTGCGGGCTTCTTTCTTTGCATTCCCTCCTCTGTCAGAGTATGAGGCACAGGTCTGGTTCGTTCGCCAAACAAACATTGGCTCCTGGCTGGTTCACAAATAAAGATTAGTCTTGCTGGTTCGCCAAATTAAGATTTTCTTCATTAAATGGGTGCAAATGAATGTCCCACCTTTCAGAATATATCAAATAGTCCACTGCACGGTTCTTTTCACAATTTAGTCAGAGACGATAGAAAACATCAGTTACAGCATCATTTCCATTGGTTACATCATTCAGGTATATATCATTTAGTTATGGAGTGGAGAATCGTCAGCTGTTCTTAGCTTAGTGATGTTCAATGATTCTGAATTCTATAAATCAAAATACACTCTTTATACATTTCCACGATACACGTTTTTCTCACTGTCAGCCTAAAATATTCTTAGTTAATAATTAGAAGATGTTTCTTACTTTAGACTTTGATGTAGAAGACCCTCTTTGTTCTTTCAATAAGTAACTATAGTTAAGCCACTGTTTCT